>NC_054538.1:4265987-4535987 GCF_017654505.1 Polyodon spathula | reverse complement strand
TTTTTTTCCCTTTACACTTAATTTGCTACTTGCATTATACAAATGGGGACGCTTTGAAGAAATCAATATTTCTCTTAGTAAATGCATTTTTAAAAAGGGGGCTTTGGAACTGAATCCCCAAAAGGATGCCTTGAAGAATTGAAGAGGACATTAGGGTTCAGTTACTGCCCCTGGGAGACATTGCCATTACAGTTCCCTTGTGGCTTTTAATTAGTTTGGGTGATGCCAGATGAATGAATTGCTAATGATACCATCAACAGTAAAGTCTGTAGACATGTAAACTGGCAAATGATGTGAAAATTGCTCTCAAAATAGGGCACTAATCTCAACCTTAATAGCCATTTTAGTGTAAAACAGCTTCTGCAGAGATACACTTAAGTCTATGGACTAAAATATAACAAATATATAAAACAATTACATCCTTATTAGAATGCTTATATTCTATACAACCCTAGTTTAGGCTTTTCTTACACAAAGGCGTTTTTCTTAATTAAGGTACCTTTCTCATTAAAAGGTACAGAAACCTTGGCTTCCAAGGACAGCAGAACATTAATATATGCATTTAAAATTGATATGCTCTGCAATGTCAGAGGCAAGATCAAAAATTAGGGAGCGAATGCAAACTCTTCCACGGTCATTAAAATCAAGGTCACTTTTTCATGAAGTAGTAAGAGTTTATGTTAAAATTGAAATTTGCAAGATTGACCAAAGTTATTTACAGGGCTTCCCAACATAATCATATAGAGTTTGACCTCAAGTTAAAGCTGGTGATTAAAATTCTGCTCTAAAAGATACAACAAAGTTATGCACTACTGCATGCTATGGGAAGTTACTGGAAAAAGTGTCACAAGTGACTATAATTGGTGGGGGCTGTGCACATTATGTTTTGTTTTGTTTTCTATTGTAATTAGTATATTAGTCAGGGCTAGAAGTTAACTTTTTAAGGTAGTAGTGAGGTTTATTCCACTAATAATTTTAAAAATAAACACCTACCTACTGTTTTAAATAGACTGAATATCTCAAACTGTCACATAGCAGGTCTATATGTAAAATCAGAAAGTATTTATTGAAACCAGTGTGTGCTGAACTTAGTAATGGAACGAATGCAATTCCTCGTTGAAACGTTTTTCTCCTTAAGTTCTATAAGAATGCACCATATCTGTCATCTAAGCATTTGAAAGTAAGTAATAACAGAATAGGTGATATTAAACAAGGTTAAAAATAAATAAATAAACAGTTTATTTTATTACATTGACATCACTTAGGCGTGTGTGTGTTTGTTTGTGTCAAGACCTACAAGCACTAGCAAAATCAGACGATGCATGATGTGTAGCAGACCTGTATTTAAATCGGCTTCCAATCGGCTTCCAATCCAAACAAAAATGATGCGCGAGTCGTCTTTACTGCCGCAATGCGAGTAAATGCATTTAAAATACTTTGCCGTTTAAAAGTGCCTGTGCGTGTGCTTATGCCAGCAACTGGATTTGTTTATGCACAGTTTCCACGAGCACTGTGTACAAAAGAAACGCCACGAAAGGGTGGAAGTGAAAGAACTTGCCGGAGGTGATATTATTTAAAGGAAATACAATTGTGAGAGGGACTGGTTTGTGTTGTACCTTTTAAATCATCATGATAACTATTCTCAGAACTGTTGAGAGAAATGGGACTGTAAATAATACTAACAAGCTGCAAACCTGTTTCAGAAGCAAGTTTGTTTTACTGTATACTGAAGAAATACACTTTGCTCTTGGGGGGGAACAATGGGGAATCCCCAGAGCTGGACTACAGCAACAACTCTCCAGCAACGTGGTACAGACAGAGAGCCAATACTCTGGTTTTAGAAAGGAAAGAAGACAATACGCTGAAACACGTGATTAGCACAAGTCTTTTATTTTACCACAGGTTGGGTTGGGGACTGTTTACTGTTTTAGTCACTGCAAGCACAAAGTGACCGCTGGTTCCACAGAGTACCACGAGGTGCAGTACAGAGCCAGTGGTCTGCAGAGATCCAGGAGTGGCAAGCTTTAGCTACACTTACCTGGGAGGGCCAGCTCAGCAGTACACTCTACTGGTCATGTCATAGAACTTTTCAGGTCCGCAACTAAAAGAGCCAGCTGCACCAAGTATTCAGAGATATAAAGCTTTATTAGTTTGCGCAAACGAGAACAGCTCAACACATCAGTTTTAGGAAGCCCGAGCAGTGTTATCTCATACAGAGTTAGCATACAGTTATTATACCTTTACAGAGAGACAGGGTGGTTTCCCTTTCAACCAATAAGCTAGAGCCAACTCAGTTGGTGTAACAAAGAAAGGGGGACAGGTATTTACAAGGTAGTACAATAAAGGTTAGGTGGAAAGGTGGGTTCGCTCTGATCAACCGATAAGCTGGAGCCAGCTCAGTTGGTGTAATTAAGAAAGGGGGACAGGTATTTACAAGGTAGTACAATAAAGATTAGGTGGAAAGGTGGGTTCGCCCTGATCAACCGATAAGCTGGAGCCATGTCCCTTTTTGTCACACCACCCACAGTTTGGTTTTCAGCTACACATACCTGCAGTTTAATACATTTACTTTATTTCTATAAACTTAATAGATCATAAACTCAAAATGCTTTCAAGCATATAACTCAGGGAATAATTGTAGTACAGAGTAGCAACAAACAGGTACAGGAATGGTTCTGTGCAGTTATTCCCTTACAGTCATCATTGGAAACCTGGAAAAGAAAGAAGAAAAACAGTGGAACAGCCAAACACAGAGCTCATTTAAAATTCCAGGACAGTGTTTTAAATACTGACCTTGCTGTTCCACGCCACAAGGTTTAAGTGGACGGTGGGTGGAGCTCTGCACCGGTTCAGGAACTTTTGTGTGTTATGATTATTATTTGAACTTTATGTTGGGTTTAACCCCTAGACTTCGGTGCAGGTGTTTGTTGTCCTTGATTTATTTTTCCCCGCAGAAAAGAAATTAAAAATAAAACCTACTGTTGTTTGTATTTCTGTTGGTCTGCCTGTTCTTCATCAGGAGTCTACTCGTCAGTCGGTTCTCTCACATATCTTTTCTATACGTTTATAATTAAGTGCACAGAGCCTCAACGGAGCTGCAGGTAGTCTCCCTCTAGCGGTGGAGGCAGGAGATGCAGGTAGTCTCCCTCTAGTGGTGGAGGCAGGAGATGCAGGTAGTCTCCTTCTAGCGGTGGAGGCAGGAGATGCAGGTAGTATCCCTCTAGCGGTGGAGGCAGGAGATGCAGGTAGTCTCCCTCTAGTGGTGGAGGCAGGAGATGCAGGTAGTCTCCTTCTAGTGGTAGAGTCAGGAGATGCAGGTAGTATCCTTCTAGCGGTGGAGGCAGGAGATGCAGGTAGTCTTCTTCTAGCGGTGGAGGCGGGAGCAGCAAGTAGTCTCCTATCTCTGGAGACTGGTGCGGCTCTCCCTCAGTCACTGAAGACTGGTGCGGCTCTTTTTTGGGCTTTGGACACGTGGGCTTCCCCTTCTTGGGCTGTAGACACTCAGGCTCCTTAACTCACCTCTTGAGGTGTCCACCTCTTCCCGGCAGACCAACTCCTAGAAAATGGGGTTCTCGTATGGGCATTCCCCCTGGAGATGCCCAAACCTCCTGTGCTTTTTTCACACTGGGGTGCCCCCCTCATCCTCCTGCCGCACCTGATTATAAAACCGGGTCTCATATGTCTTTTTTTGTTTTATTTTAGACTAAATTAAAAAATAATTGCAACCACAATACTTCTCCTGGTCTGGGATTTGGAGGCGCTGTTATTCTGGTTTTGACACCATTTGTGAACAGTCTGGCTGGTGTGGTGACGTCAGGACAAAAAATGCAGGACACAGAAAGACGAGTGAATGTGCTGGTGCGCCAGTTTACTGAAAATAAAATAAAAGGTTTGAACAAAACAGAAACAAACAGACAGACACTAAACTCAGAACAGTGAACAAACAAACAAGTATCACACTGGCTGATATCCAACAAGAGTAGAAATTACTTCTAAAGTTCTACCTCCTTCTCTCTTCTATTCTTCAGTCTGCACACCCCCCAGGAATCCAAATTTGCAAAAAAATAAATAAAATTAGTTGAATGGTAGTTGAAACCCTACCGGCACCAGGCAAGTAAATGACTCCTGAGAAGAATATTAAGTTAATTTAACTCTCTCAGTTATTGGTACGCAGTAGTACAGAGGAGTCATCTATTCAGGTGATTATATAATGTTTTTGAAAACTATTGGAAAGCACACCAAGCTGATTAAAAGGATAACAAGCTGGCTGTCCTGCTCCAAGGTGGGGCAGGCTGTCCAGGGATTCTTGTGCAGGACCTTTTTTTTTTTTTTTTTCACCGGCAGGAAATAACTTGTGCATTCAACGGTGCAGACTACAGGAACAGAAAGGCAGTGCAACATTAAAGAACTCACACATTCAGACAACCGGAGCACGAAGAAATCCTGACCAGTAAGGTAACTTATTAGATACAATAATTTTACTCTGTGTTTGTTGACGTTCGTTAGTCTGAATTTGATAATCGTAGTCAATATGGAGGCACATTTACAGTATTGGTTTTCATCAGACATTGTAATTTCATCTGATTTTATGTTCACATATATGTGCTTTACCTTTCTACTGCATTTATAAAAATTTAAACTTTACTTTGCTGCATTTCTACTCGGATTAAATGCTTCTCTAAATAAAACCGAGTGTGTTGGGTATTACAGTATAAATTAATAGTGTAATACTGGTGCAGTACCACAACAGTTAGGGTTGAGTTGGCTTTATTGTTAAACACCAATTTTTGCACTTCAATAATTTCGACCCTATTAAATGGACTGGCATGACATTTTGCATGGATGGTCTTGTAGAGTAAATGTCTCTTGACATGGTTGAATTCGTTCCAGTCAGATGTGCAGTTCTTTTTTTGTTTGTTTGTTTGTTTGTTTGTTTGTTTTAAATGTAGTAGACGACAATTAATGTTTACCCCGTTTTTCTCATAATTTGAAATAGCTAATCTGTTATTTTCAGACTCGGCTCACTGCTACCACCCCAAGCGGCAAAGTCAATCATTTTTCTTCACTCTGCGGACTCGCCATGCAGCCTCAGAGCTACAGCATCAGAGGACAACGCAGCTCTGGGCAGCTTACAGGCAAACCCGCAGGCGCCCAGCCAGTCTACAGGGGTCGCTGGTGTGTGGTGAGCCTAGGACACCCTGGCTGACCTAAGCCCTCCCCAGCCGGGCGACGCTCAGCCAATTGTGTGCCACCCCTTGGGAGCTCCCATTCACAGTCAGCAGCGGGCTAGCCTGGACTCGTAGATGTGCAGTTTTTTTTTTTTTTTTTTTTGTAGATTTCTTTACGAGGCCTAGCACTGAGAAAGTTTGGAGCTTTAGGATAGGAAGGGGCTGTCCCAAAACACTTAAACACTGCATTTATAGTGAATTTCTATAAATGTAAAATGGTGAAGCTTCAGGCTACTTTCAGATCTGTAGTTCTGTGGTAGTCTTAAACAATACAAGCTCTCAGAGTTCACAGCACACAGCTTTTCAGGAAGGTTGGGATAGAAACGCCTTACATTTCCCTTTTTATAAAGCACAGATTTTATTCTCAATGTGAAGTAATTAATCTTTGAAATTTGACAGCAGAGGGTACATGTTTTTTTTTTTTTTTTTAATTATACAACAAGAAACTTGAAAATCAGATTGCTCTTTCGCTAGAGTGCATTTACAAAAACTATCATGACATCATGCGTTAATAAGAGGGGCTATTTTGTACTTGTGTTTATTATTCTTCTCTGGGTCTGCAAGCAATTTCTAGCATTCTTTATTTCACAAAGGGCAACAAATACAAAGGTAAATACATTAGCATTCATGTTGTACTCTCTGTACCACTACCAAAGTTATTTTTTGTGCATTGCATTTAAATCATCTCATTTTAAATGCTTTTGGTTGAAGCAGTGTTTTAAATCAAATTTCTTACACTGTGAATGCGTAGATTTTTTTTTGTTTTGTTTTATGTGTGATGGTGCAGACCACTTACGTTGAAAATGTTTTTACAACAGTTTTATTTTTATTTTCTGTTCAGAGTTATATTCTGTGGAGGCTGTGTGGTCCAGTGGTTAAAAAATAACGGTTTGGAACCAGCAGGTTCCTGGCTTTAAATCCAAGCTCAGCCGTTGACTCACTGTGTGACTTTGAGCAAGTTACATAAGCGCCTTGTGCTATATCTTTAGGATGAGATGTGAAACCGAGGTCCTATTCTAATGACCCTGCAACTGTGATTGCTGTTGCATAGTTCACAGTTTAGCCTCTGTAAATTGCCTTGGATAAAGGTGCCTGCTAAATAAATAAATTAATAATATTATGTAATACTGTAGGTCTAGTTAGGTGTGTTAGTGCTCCAGTTCTGGATCCACACAAACCTATGCATGATGACTATCATAGTATCATGCAGTTTAAGTTTGTGTTTGTTTGTTTTAAATAGTTCAGTTCAGCTGGAGCAGTGTGTTTAACATGCACTTCGTTACTGCAATATGTCAGTAGGTGGCATGTTTTGTATCATAATTTAGACTTCCTGCTCTGCTTGGTTGTGGTTGTTTTTCTTTGCAAAGTATATTTATAATTGATAAAGCACACCAGTTTATGCTACCAAATATTTGTTAACTTTTAGCCTTTTAATATCTTTGGTTTTTCACATTTGTTACGTTCTACGTTATGTTTCTGAGTCCACAGTTAGGTTGGTAATGTAATTCTAAAATCTTAACAAGTTGTAAACCCGCTTTTCAAAGCTCTCTGCACTTCATTCACGCACAGTTTGTATGATGCGTGACATTCACAATATTCGCCTTGTTCCTCCTTAATTACCATCAAGTGACACGTACTGGCACAGTGCTTTGAAGTCTGTTGGAAACTGTGGTAGGGCAGAAGCCGTGCCAGTATGAGATATGTGTGTGAGGAGCAAGCACATGGGAATATGGCTGGAACCATTAATTGAATAAATGATGATTAATTATGCTCCAGTCACAGGTGTATAAAAAGGGTGATTGCGGGTGTTAATGTTAGAGTTAATGTTGGTGAAGGTGAGGGTGTGTGGATGTGCTGTGCTGTGCTGTGCATTAGTTTTTGTGTCAACCTTTTGTTTTGGCCCTTGTGCCCTTTGTTTTGTTAATGTGTTTTGTTTTGTCCACTGCCCCATCACAAAAACCCATTTAATGGTAAAGAAAGAACTGGGTCAAATGGTTGGGGTTCTTCAGGAATTATAGCTCTACTATCAAAGCATGCTACTTCTGTTTTCATTGTTGTAGTGGGAGTCAATATACTTGAAACTGCCATCTAGTGTGAGCAATGGGAAAGAAACTTGTAGACTTGTATACAAGACTATTAAATGCAGGGGTTTATTTCTATACCACTAGATTATCCTGGATTATCCAGGATTCCAGATTTCACACAGTGGGCAGCATAGCACTGTCATAGTCTTGAACTGTACACAATATACTATGTAGTATTGCAGGGCAGTGTGACTAATGATTTTGAAAAACAAAAGAATACATCTAGTTCTTATTTCCCTCATCTTTGCATAGAGTGGTTTCAGCAGAGTAAAGAACAATTTAAGATTGAAAAGCATTGTTAAATATAGCCTGCACTAGCCCTGGTTATTCACAGTTGGTTCTCCCTAATTAAATATCTGATTGAATTGATTTTGTGATTCGAGTTACGGTTAATAATCTCTAAAACATGTCTATTAGGTCTTATATGGGAAATGTATAGCTCTTCATTAACATACTGCTATTTTTAATGCTGCCAGGTAAAGATGACATCCAGTTTTCACAGCAATGTAAGTCAAGCACGCTGTGCACTGGAAATGGTGTGTGCACTCAGTTGTTTCAGCAGTATTAGCATCGGTCCATCCTTGCCTTTGCAGGCCCTCTAAAGTAATGTTAGCTCTTGTTCAGAGATTTTATTGTTTGGAGAACTTTATTGGCGTTTTGGCATATAAGGCATAGTGGGTATGATGTTCTGCCAGTTAGCTGAAATCTTCTTTTTAACTGGGCTTCATTCATGCTGTTCAATCATTCTGCAATGGAGAGAAAAGCTATTATACAATTCAATACAGTATGCTTACATTATTTAGTGGTCCAAAATGTAAGCAATGTAGCATTTCTTTAATTACCCCACTTTTGCCACAGTTAGAGATGCAGTACTGTATGTGTTGGGCCTCCAGAAACTGATTTATCTTGGATAAATACAATTATAAAAATAAATAAAATAAAAACTTGCCCTGCCAGGGTATGTACCAAAGCAGAAACTCAGATGTTTGAATCCATAAAACCCCATAATCCATAAAAATAAATGGTAACACAACATAATGATGGTTTGAACAAAATGCTTCTAAGTGCAAGAAATGTTGTTGATCATGCAGGAAGCCTGGAGTGGAGCTAAAGAAATGGGTACAGTAATTGACATGACCCTGATAGGATGAACCTCATCTCAGTTAGGTGGCAATCTAGCATGGTGGCAGAAATATGGAGATGTGCGGCTTCATTTGAAAACTAAACGAAGTTCCATAAAAAACAGAAAGGACATTCCACAGCATTAAGCAACAATCCCAGCTACAATCTATATAATTTCCCCTTTATTTTCCACATGGTCTCTGATATTCGTGAAATAACAAAACCATCTGGAGTTGAGCATGCACATGACATAACAAACAGCATTCACTACTGACATTTGATTACCTAAAGATGTGTCTGATTTTGATGAATATGTGCATGGGCATTTGTAATGAAATTCTACTCCATGTCAAGGTAATCTACATTACGGATTGGTATAGAGACCAGTGTGTGTGTCTGATGTACAGCAGAGTCTCGATAATCCAAACCAGTTAGGACCAGTTGAAACAGCGGTAAATATTTTATACAATCATCAGAATTATGATGCTGAAGTTTGGTTTCTACAGCTGCTATCAGCATGCTGTTTCTTATGATTGCATAATATGGATTTTAGGTCAGTTCAGACTAAAGAGATTCATAATAGCAAAACTTTAAATTGGAATTCTTCAGCACATGGCCAAACTCTCCTCCAGCCACATAGCTGTGTTTACTCAATACCCTGCTGTGACTACAACGCTGCATACACAGGAGAGATCTCAAGAATGGCATCATGTTAGAGTATTGAATACATCCTGCAGGAGAATTGAAAATCTATTGAACCAGGGAGACGTGTCATATCAAGAGGACACGACACCGCATGTTCAGGAAGGGAATCAGAGCAGATCTTAGTATACTGTATATAGATGTGTGTGCTTCTGCAGTGAACATACAGACACACACACACACATATATATATATATATATATATATATATATATATATATATATATATATATATATATATATATATGATAGGATAGGGACCCTTTCCATAGAGCTTTTAGAATTAGTTTTTTCAAAGTAAATTTGTATTTTTTAACATGGATCACAAGTGCCCCCAAACAGTTCCCATTGAATACAATACTATTTTCGGTGTGTTTTAACTGCCATGATAATAGATCATGAGTTTGTGACTAAGGTATTCCCATCCCTGAATACAATATATTTTCGGTGTACTTTTTTTTGTTTTATCTTTAAAATTGAATTGTTCCCATACTATTGCCCTTGGATTGTTTGCCGTGAAAGGCTTTGAGTCCCAGTTGAGATTGAACAGCCGAAACGCATCTCTCTAGTGACCTTAGCAAGATTCGATAACGACATCTCTTACAAACAAGCAATTTGTGTAACACAAACCTCACTTAAAAAGAACAATATGTTCTGTGCTGTATTTCGCTGCAGTATTAAACAGTATTTTCACCATTTCACTCTGTCCATGATAAATGTAAGGCCTTTTGTTTTCTTGCCCTTCTTAGTCAGGGCTCCCCCTCAGAAATGTGCTGTGCTGGAGTCGTGCTGCTAGGTTTGCATTTCTGCATGCCAATGAGCAAACTGAGCATTTTTGTCAACCACCCCTTCATTTAAATGTCATCTGCGATGTGCATCTCCTGCCATCTATCTTGGCTTGCACACAAGCAAACAACTCCTAATGCTCATTAAATACAGAAGCACTGTAAATGTCAAGAGCAAATAATGTTGTGTCTAATGTCTAATGTTGTGTTATCATTTATTTGTTCATAGCAGCATCTCATAATGCATATCCCAGATTGTCTTATAAAATATATATAATATATATATATATATATATATATATATATATATATATATATATATATATATATATATATATATATATATATATATATATATATATATATATATATATATATACAGCTCTGGAAAAAATTAAGAGACCACTGCAAAATTATCAGTTTCTCTGGTTTTACTATTTATAGGTATGTGTTTTGGGTAAAATGAACATTTTTGTTTTAT
Source organism: Polyodon spathula (assembly GCF_017654505.1). NCBI lineage: Eukaryota > Metazoa > Chordata > Actinopteri > Acipenseriformes > Polyodontidae > Polyodon > Polyodon spathula. Next base: position 4,525,585 of record NC_054538.1, on the reverse strand, counting down.
TCTATAAACTACTGACAACATTTCTCCCAAATTCCAAATAAAAATATTGTCATTTAGAGCATTTATTTGCAGAAAATGACAACTGGTCAAAATAACAAAAAAGATGCAGTGTTGTCAGACCTCCAATAATACAAAGAAAATAAGTTCATATTCATTTTTAAACAACACAATACTAATGTTTTAACTTAGGAATAGTTCAGAGATCAATATTTGGTGGAATAACCCTGATTTTCAAGCACAGCTTTCATGCGTCTTGGCATGCTCGCCACCAGTCTTTCACATTGATGTTGGGTGACTTTATGCCACTCCTGGCGCAAAAATTCAAGCAGCTCGGCTTTGTTTGATGGCTTGTGACCATCCATCTTCCTCTTGATCACATTCCAGAGGTTTTCAGTTGGGTTCAGGTCTGTAGATTGGGCTGGCCATGACAGGGTCTTGATCTGGTGGTCCTCCATCCACACCTTGATTGACCTGGCTGTGTGGCATGGAGCATTGTCCTGCTGGACAAACCAGTACTCAGAGTTGGGGAACATTGTCAGAGCAGAAGGAAGCAAATTTTCTTCCAGGACAACCTTGTAATTGGCTTGATTCATGCGTCCTTCACAAAGACAAAACTGCCCGATTCCAGCCTTGCTGAAGCACCCCCAGATGAGTCCAGTTTTCAGCTTTGCCTAACACCTGATCGTCTAATGGTTAGACGGAGACCCGGAGAGGCCTACAAGCCACAGTGTCTCGTACCCACTGTGAAATGTGGTGGAGGATCGGTGATGAACTGGGGGTGCTTCAGCAAGGCTGGAATAGGGCAGATTTGGCATGAATCAAGCCAAGTACAAGGTTGTCCTGGAAGAAAACTTGCTTCCTTCTGCTCTGACACTGGCTCTCGAACTGTTTGATGTAGACCAAGTATAAGACGGTAATAGTGTATAGCACCCTCTTCTTGAAGCCATGGGCATTGCCTAGAGTACCACACATCATATATGAGTTTCATACAAGAAAACGGAACGGATGTTTCCTTTTGGGTAGAAAAGACCTCCTCTTCAGGCCCTGTGGCCATTCCGCTCCAGGTTTAATGGGTACAATGAAATAATAAACTACTACAGGGTATGGGCTGAGGTTGGATTGATTCCACTAAACAAGCCACAACAGGGTTGGTACAAAGAGATAGGATTGCAAGGCCTACCTTACCCACTCCCTGGCTTAAGTTAATAAAACACATTTTATTTTATGAAATTAAAAATCAATTCTAAAAACATAATTCCTTGCATGACTGTTGTCAGTCTTTCTATTTATAAGCCACATATTCTTCATGATGACTGTTAGGAGTGTGTTTGATATTCTTGCCTGTTTAATAGAAGGATGTGTGTGAAAGCCTGCTGACATTTATGGTAATACAATCAGTCGCAGGTCTGTATTTGGCATTGACTATATTGACCCAGCTGCATGTTCAGCATCATCTATACCCACTTCAAATAAACCTAGAGACAGAAAGAAATGAAATTCCAGCCAGACTCAGATGAATACTTAAAGAGCAAAGGAAGTTAGCCAAGAAGTGGCAACCCCAAGCTAAGCAGAAGACTGCATGGCATTCTGTTACAGTGCTGGGTTTAGTAATTTCCACCTTCAAACACAGGATGCATAAAGTTTACATCTCAGAAAAAACAGCATGCATGACCTGCTTTACTCTGAGTTGCGCTTACCCAGTCCTTCATAGCAGTACCTAATACAGGGATCAAAATGCCATGTAACTCATCTCAGTTCTTTATTGTAGTTGTTGCTTTTTGACCTAAACTCATGCAATGCTGAGTGTGTATTAGTACAGAGAGGTTTATGTTTTCACTTCACACAGTAGTGTACAGAAATCCAACAATTTTCCACAATGCACATTATATCCTAATTTGTTTCTATGCCTGATAAATGTAAGTATAATGCATGTTACGTTAGACTGAATATTTTATCGATTCAGTACCTACAACAAATGTAAGCACACCAGTTGTGAATTCTCATTGTTTTTAAGGGGCTCCGAAAGCTGGAAAGAGAAGGTTTCCCATGCAGTGGGATGCATTTCTCTAGCATAGGGACAATGTAGGTTACCAGGAGAATGGGTATGGGTAACTTCAGCTTTCCCAGGTATGGGGAGAGTATCCCTAAATGGGAAGGTGTTTGGCATTAAAATGTTTTAGGCTTTATTTTCACTGTCCAAAAAAACATAAGATCTTATTAAAAGCAAGCATGTTTCAGTGCAGATTTAAACATGTTAATCCTTTGTTGTTAGCTGTGGAGATTTCAGCATTACAAATCTAAATCACGTTGTTGGAGGATATAAATCAATATAAAGACACTAATAAAGAGTTCTAGTGTCTTATGATTGAGTGTTTTATAGCTATGGATGAGAATGAAATTAGACTAATAATAACAATGCCCTCTGAATCAGGTCATGTGAATCTGCAGTGAACACGGATGAGACCACCAGCACTCGATTCACAAAGACCACCAACAGCCACAAGACACAATTACTTTGAATAAATACTGACCTTGGCTAGTATCAAATCGATAGCCTGGAGGTAAAATGAACTCTTATCATTTTGCCATTTCAAAGAGCCTCAGAGATGCAATAAATTCATCTTTTTTTATACAGAAACTCAGCAAAGAGGAAATATGACCTCAAGCATGAATGGTTCAAAGCCAGGACGTCTTTTAGCCTGCATGCAAACATGTGTCTCTGGGTAGACAAGATGTGCTGAACAGAGAATAAAGTTAAGAAGGACAGTAAACGACAACCCCGCTGAACTAATCCTGTATCCTGTCGACGTGGTTGATTTCCAGCCTTAGTTCTGAAATCATGGAGGCCTGTATGTTAAAATGTAATGATGTTATAGCAATACAGCTTGCAATTACAGTGTATTGGAAAACTTCAATTAAATGCCTCCAGTGTTTATTTACAATCTTTGCCAGCAGAACCGGTGGATTATTTGAGACAGGTGTTTATATTAGATGACTAGCTTTACATGTTTCATGTGGTCAGTGAGAAGCCGCTAACACTCAACCTTGTAGCAACACAGTAACTCAATTTAAACATTCCAGCAACTTTGTTAAAAGGTTGTGTGTCAGTGGGAACTAAGTAACAGTTTTGTTTTATAACAGAATCACATTGTATTGTACACCTTCCAGTATAAAACGAAAGTATTATTATGGTCTTTTTATATGTACTGGTTAACACAAACTTCTAAAATGTTTTTTAAAATGAAAAATAAAAACAATAAGTATCATTATCAAAAATAATGTCTTGTTTAATCTCAAACTTGTACATTGTTAATACAACAAAACACGTTACAATACAGCAAGAGGTTTGTATCTGGCCTACTTACAGCACGTTTAAAATTATCAAAACCTTTAATAACGTAATAACTGCATTAAACAAATATGCATTACACGTAGGCCTACCTTAAATTATGTTTTCTGTTATTATTAGTTATTAATCCTGAGAGTCACTTTCATCATTTGATTTCCATGTTGCTTATTTTTTTCTTTGGTTGTGGTATCATAATATATAAGTATGCAGAAATGAAAATATTACCCATTCAAAAAATAATAATACATGAAAATAAAGGATTTAATATGACATAGTTCAAACATATCTGTGACTGTTATTAAACTGAGCACCAGGTTATTGAAAAAGGCAAGTCAATGCTTAATAAGAAAAAAAGCAATTTACTGCACTGTATATTTCCTATAGAAACATATCAAAAACATTCTCACATTATTAAATCTAGGGAAGTGTTTTTAGAAAACCTAATTATTTTATTTCAACATAAATAAAATATTAAAGTTTTCTTTACACCACATTTTAAAACATAGAAATAGGGAATATGCCACAGCCTGAAAAATATGATGTATTGGGTAAGCCTTAACCTTGTGTCAAATGGTTATGTCCTAACCAGTAAAGAAATCAGTACAGCATTAAGAGTTTGCAGTAAATCAAACGTTACACTTACCACTTACATCAAGTATTGCTTTACTAATTCATATTTCTTTATTTTGGAAAACAAAACACAGTAGTAGTGAATATCTAAATTTAAACATGCAAAAGGGAAGCAACCTGCAACTGTGCAGAAATACTGATATTCTTTGTTGCTGTTCCCTTTTACAAATTTATAGGAGGGTATTTGCCTAATTATGGTATTCAATAAATGCTGGTTCTAATGCTGCATAAGGTCCTTACACTCTGAGATAATACAGAAAAAAAACTCAACAGAACAGCAAGGATGATGTTTTTCAGTTCTGCAGCTTGTCAGTGGCTATTTACCAATTGATCAGGCAACCTAAAAAATACCCACAGACAGCCTAAAGTCAAGAGCTGTCTGAATGAGTCATTCTTTATTACAGCTCATTTAACAAGTGGCTCCTTACACTTAAAAGTAATTGAGGTAATGCAACTCAACTATTGATGCTGACATGTCTGTCGCAGTGGTTGTTGCTAAGGGCACCTAACATAAAGCTGGCAAGAAGTCATCTTAAGTCAAGCTTCATAGTGCTGTAAATAAAAATAAAAAAAATTAAGGAATGCATGAAAGTCCATGAAAAAATGAGCCTTAGCATCCTCCCAAAGCAGCAACATACATGTAATATATAGGGCAGAACATGTTGGTGCGTGAGAGGGTTGTATGCAGATTGAAAAATGTTTGCACTAATAGGCTGTTTTTCAAAAGGCCACATTAACCCTTTATAGATATTGTCAGCACATGGCAATAGCTCATTGAGTCATATTTAATGGGCTTAGCCAATGCTTAGTATCAAAGGTTAATCAGCCTAATAACACAGAGAGGGTTATCAGCACTTTATAATCATCTTAATGTAGCTAAGTTGATAAGTACTTAAGGCATCCTTACTGACATTCAACAGAAAACTAGTTATCAACAAAATGTTTGTGGTAAATGCAACTGGCAGGCCTTATTGAGCTAGACTAAAAGCTGCATTTGCCTTCAAAGGTGAGGCCTCTGTTCCCTCTAGCCCTGTCATCCACTGGCTCCCTCTCAGCCTTGGGCATCTGTGGGTCAACATAGATGTTAACCAGTCTACAGTCTGCATCGCTCAAAGGTTGGGTTTCTCTGACCATTGCTATGGGAAGTCTCTTCTGTGCTCCCTAACTTAGAACATCATTTTTATCTCCTCAAGTTCTCCCACAAGGAATTGTTCAGACACTTGGGCAACAGAAGCTTAAGCAGCCTCTCACCTATGTTTGTGTTCTCAGAAAATAGCAAGATGAAATGATTCCCTTTCTTTGTTCCAGCTCAGGGTAAATCAGCCTCCTCCCACCAATATTTGTGTGAAAGGGTTTTAACTCTAGGGCACACTGTAATTGGGAAACACTGAGGCATGAAACACGGTCCAACAATGGAAATTAAAACACAAAAACAAAAAATATATATGTTTCTTTAGGTTTGTAGATGGAAAAGTAAACTTATTAAAACACTGCTTGAGGTAATAAATGTAGAACAACTGTTGTATCTGTGGCTGTACTCCCAATTCTTTTTGTAACTCAGAAACAAATTGAACTATACTGAAAGCACATGCTACAGTATGGCCTGTAATGCTTTGATATCAAGAGGGTCTTATTTTTAAACTCTCGTAATATCTATATATATATATATATATATCTTATATATATATATATATATATATATATATACCATATAATATTCTTATATAAATGAAAAAATGGAATTAATTAATAACTTTTTGTACAAATGAAAAAATGGAATGTAATTTTTCTAAGAATTTAAATTGAAGGAAATAAACTAAAAACAATTCTGAAACATAACCAAATGAACAGTTTAATACACAATGTTCCTGTCTATATGTGCTCTCCTCTTATTGCATGCAAATCAACACAATGGGCAGGATTTTCAAAAGGTCGTAAACAATAATTCCATGGTTAATCAACAAATTGGTATGTAATCTTGATTTTGGCAATTTCAAATGGTCCTTATGCCTATCTCGTTATTAAATAATCATGCTGACGTGGTTTCCGATATTATGTTGATCTCAGAAATAACGTTAATATCTTAACGAGCAGTGCTTCTTACGACTATCTATTTTGTTTGCATGGGAATTTAAAAGCAAATCCATGTTAATTGTCATCATTTATCAGGAGTTAATTTGCACTTGGAAAAAGGGGGTTTTAATTAACGAAAGACTATAACTCACCTTGAATCAGAAATTTAACAGACTACAGCTGTAATTCAATATTTGTAGTTATGAAACTATTTTAGACTGTTATGTACTTGTGGTTAATAATGAGATCTGTTCACTTGTTTTAATTTGTAACCTTAAGCCCGGAATGCACTGCCTGATGGCATCGCAGGAAGGGATGCATGGATGCATAAAGTAAAGTGGCAATGAGTCAAATCAGTAGGTGAAAAGATAAGGATATGCAGCAATAAAAACTACAATTTTGGTTAGAACTTAAGGCGACGTGATCGTGAAAACCACATGAATGGACACATGCATACGGTATACTCTCTCTCTCGCTCTCTCTCTATTAATGACACACATACATACATACACACAAGGTGTTCCATTTGTTGTAAATAAAATCGTGATTTGGTATTATTTAATTGTAACGCTATTAATTATAAACAATAATAAACAATCGTGCAGTATGGTCACTTGTTAAGTACTCTGTTAACACTTCATCTTAACTTAAAAAGTGCAATTTGGGGCTGTTTTCAAAAGATATCGCCAAGGACATGATTGTATACAAACCAGTGGAATAGCTAATGAGATCAAGATAATTGATATGGATTTTGCCTAAACGTGTTTGTAATGTGGTCAGACTCCCTCCACATTGTATATGCAGTGTACACGTTCACCTTCACACGTCTGTATGCACATATTATAACATCTTATAATACTGTTAGTGTTCAGTGGCTACGTCTATTCATGTTGAGTTTATTTATCACGGAGGTGAGCAAACAGTACCAGAGAAAATGCCTGATTAGAGGAATTCACTAACAATTAATTATAAACAAATTGTGTATTGGGTTAGGGAGTTCTACTGCAATTTTAAAAGCTTAATAAATATATAACTAAGTGTTAGATACATGGCATACATGTATAATAACTAACAAATACAAACACCAATGACACTTCAAACGTATTTATTTATAACCTACAATCGTACTTACTAAAATACATACATAAGTAGATATCAACATAAGAAAATAAATTCCAACCAATATACATTGATGGCTTACCCCCTGCCCCATCCAAAATATAAAGTTTTTTTTTTTTTTTTTTTTATCTGTGCCATCCGAGTTTTAACCACCCACCAGATAATCGTAAATCAGCATTTTTTATGTGAAATGTTCTAAATAAATATGCATTCTGCATGATGAAATGTACAGTTTTCAATGAAGTTTACAAATTACACACAACATAGATATTCCCATTATTTTTTATTTCCATTTGGATGCTGCTCGCTGGTGGGAGAGCCCTCTCCCTGTACGTTTGTAATTTCCATAACAGTGAATTCTGCTTCCATTAATTTTTCTTGATCTTATTAACATGCACTTTGCTTAATGAGTTCCCCTTATTTAGTCATTGAGACAGGAAGTGATTTACATGACCTGCAACAATTAAGATTTTTAACGAAAAATGTGTTCATTAACGACCTGATCGACTCAATTTCAAAGCATTAATTGATTGATTTAATTCACACATTTACTTTGAAAATCACTTGCTGCTAAAGCTCTAGTTTACTATACCACGAGTTAGATACAGTAACAGTTTTTGTTGCATTCTGCCTCATCCTTTCAGTTTTTTCAGAATATACTTTAGAGCAGGAATAGAACTGGGATCAACAAAGCTCTTGAAAAACCAAGCAAACAGACGATGCAAAATACGCAACAATGAAAAGTCCAGACGAATGTTAGACAAACGTAAATGTATCTCTTGTATGAGTCTATAGTTGAACATATTGCTATAGTGTGTATCTTTTAAAGTGAAGGGCAAATTGGGAACAAAAAATTCCCCCCTTTGCCACCAACTGATTCTTCCAGTCAGTTGTTTCTAACAATTCAATGGTTATGACATATTTTAGGATTAATTCAAAAAGGGATGTTTAAATTAAACATAAGATTGTACTGTTTTGTGTCATAACGTCACCATAGGAATATGCTAAAATTATAGAAAACAAGGTATTTACTGTCTGACTACTGTACTGGTGGGGGTAGTTTCTAAGATGTTCTACATACCCTTGTTAAGACATTGATTTAAAGTCATAATATAGGGATAATATTGCAGGGGATTAAGCGAGCAGAGTGAGGAGAGTGAGCAGAGTCAACCAAGCGGAGAGTGGGGAGAAAAGAGTAGAGAGAGTGTGGAGACAAGAGTAGAGATATGGGGAGAGCAGAGTAAAGAGATCGGGGAGAGAAGAGTAGAGAGAGTGAGGAGAGCAGAGTAAAGAGATCGGGGAGAGCAGAGTAAAGAGATCAGGGAGAGAAGAGTAGAGAGAGCGGGAAGAGAAGAGTAGAGAGAGCGGGGAGAGAAGAGTAAAGAGATCGGGGAGAGAAGATTAGAGAGAGCAGGGAGATAAGAGTAGAGAGAGCGGGGAGATAAGAGTAGAGATATGGGGAGAGCAGAGTAAAGAGATCAGGGAGAGAAGAGTAGAGAGAGCGGGGAGAGAAGAGTAGAGAGAGCGGGGAGAGAAGAGTAAAGAGATCAGGGAGAGAAGATTAGAGAGAGCAGGGAGATAAGAGTAGAGAGAGCGGGGAGAGCAGAGTAAAGAGATCAGGGAGAGAAGAGTAGAGAGAGCAGGGAGAGAAGAGTAGAGAGAGCGGGGAGAAATGAGTAGAGCGGGGAGAGATGAGTAGAGCAGGGAAAGATGAGTAGAGAGAGAGGGGAGAGAAGAGTACAGAGAGTGGGGAGATAAGAATAGAGAGCGGAGCAAGAAGAGTAGAAAGATAGCTGGGAGAGAAGAATAGAGAGAGTGGGGAGAGATGAGTAGAGAGAGCGGGGAGACAAGAGTAGAGATATGGGGAGAGCAGAGTAAAGAGATCGGGGAGAGAAGAGTAGAGAGAGAGGGGATAGAAGAGTAGAGAGAGAAGGCGAGAGAGAGAGTAGAGAGAAGAGTAGAGAAAGCAGGGAGAGAAGAGAGAGAGGGGAGAGAAGAGTAGAGAGAGCGGGGAGAGAAGAGTAAAGAGATCGGGGAGAGAAGATTAGAGAGAGCAGGGAGATAAGAGTAGAGATAGCTGGGAGAGCAGAGTAAAGAGATCAGGGAGAGCAGAGTAGAAAGAGCGGAGCAAGAAGAGTAGAAAGATAGCTGGGAGAGAAGAATAGAGATATGGGGAGAGATGAGTAGAGAGAGCAGGGAGAGAAGAGTAGAGAGAGCGGGGAGAGAAGAGTAAAGAGATCGGGGAGAGAAGATTAGAGAGAGCGGGGAGAGAAGAGTAAAGAGATCGGGGAGAGAAGATTAGAGAGAGCGGGGAGAGAAGAGTAAAGAGATCGGGGAGAGAAGATTAGAGAGAGCAGGGAGATAAGAGTAGAGAGAGCGGGGAGATAAGAGTAGAGATATGGGGAGAGCAGAGTAAAGAGATCAGGGAGAGAAGAGTTGCGAGAGTGGGGATAGAAGAGTAGAGAAAGAGTGGGGAGAGAAGAGAAGAGAGAGTGGGGAGAGAAGAGTAGAGAGAGCAGGGAGACAAGAGTAGAAAGATGGGGAGAGAAGAGTAAAGAGATCGGGGAGAGAAGAGTAGAGAGAGTGGGGATAGAAGAGTAGAGAGAGCGGGGAGATAAGAGTAGAGAGATCGGGGAGATAAGAGTAGAGATAGCGGGGAGAGCAGAGTAAAGATATCAGGGAGAGCAGAGTAGAGAGAGCGGGGAGAGATGAGTAGAGACAGCGGGGAGAGATGAGTAGAGCGGGGAGAGATGAATAGAGCAGGGAAAGATGAGTAGAGAGAGAGGGGAGAGAAGAGTACAGAGAGTGGGGAGATAAGAATAGAGCGGAGCAAGAAGAGTAGAAAGATAGCTGGGAGAGAAGAATAGAGAGAGTGGGGAGAGATGAGTAGAGAGAGCGGGGAGACAAGAGTAGAGAGAGAGGGGATAGAAGAGTAGAGAAAGCAGGGAGAGAAGAGTAGAGAGAGTGGGGAGAGAAGAGTAGAGAGAGCAGGGAGATAAGAGTAGAGAGAGTGGGGAGAGAAGAGTAGAGAGAGCAGGGAGATAAGAGTAGAGATAGCGGGGAGAGCAGAGTAAAGAGATCAGGGAGAGCAGAGTAGAAAGAGCGGAGCAAGAAGAGTAGAAAGATAGCTGGGAGAGAAGAGTAGAGATATGGGGAGAGCAGAGTAAAGAGATCAGGGAGAGAAGAGTAGAGAGAGAGGGGAGAGAAGAGTAGAGAAAGCGGGGAGATAAGAGTAGAGAGAGCGGGGAGAGAAGAGTAGAGAGAGCGGAGCAAGAAGAGTAGAAAGAAGGCTGGGAGAGAAGAATAGAGAGAGTGGGGAGAGATGAGTAGACTGAGAGCTGTTCACATCTCTATAGAGAGACCCTCTCGTCTAGAGTCTCTAGTAAGAAGGCTCTCTTCTCATCTCTCTGGGGAGAGCTAGGAGTTAGAGAGAGCTCGGGAGAGACCCCTCTATAGAAGATCTCTAGAGCAGAGCTAAAGAGACTCTATCTCGGAGGAGTCTCTTGTCATCTATCGAACGAGTCTCTTATAAGCTCTCTCGAGATCTCTTCTCATCTCACTCGAGCAGGAGAGCGTCGTATCTCTTGTCACAGTGGAGATCTAGAGAGGATTATCTATCAGAGAAGATCTTCTCGAGCTCTAGCGAGAGAGCAGGGGAACTCTTTACTAAGAGCGGGGGGATCTTCGGATCGCTCTAAGCAGGGAGGATAGAAGATAGACGAAAGTATCGGAACCCGTAGACGCTCTTCGGAGAGGATCTTATCATCTCTAGAGCCATCTCTACGGCGAAGAATGGGGAGAGAAGAGTAGAGAGAGTGGGGAGAGAAGAGTAGAGAGAGCGGGGAGAGAAGAGTAGAGAGAGCAGGGAGAGAAGAGTAGAGAGAGCAGGGAGAGAACAGTAGAGAGAGCGGGGAGAGAAGAGTAGAGAGAGCAGAGAGAGAAGAGTAGAGAGAACGGGGAGAAATGAGTAGAGAGAGCGGGGAGAGATAAAGGAGGAAATGATTAGAGAGAGCGGGGAGAGATGGGGGAGAGATGAGTAGAGAGAGAGAGCGGGGAAAGATGAGTAGAGAGAGAGGGGAGAGAAGAGTAGAGAGAGCGGGGAGAGAAGAGTAGAGAGAGCAAGGAGAGAAGAAAGAAGGCTGGGAGAGAAGAATAGAGAGAGCAGGGAGAGAAGAGTAGAGAGAGCGGGGAGAGAAGAGTAGAGAGAGCTGAGAGAGCAGAGTAGAGTGAGCATGGAGAAATGAGTAGAGAGAGCGGGGAGAGATGAGTAGAGCGGGGAAAGATGAGTAGAGAGAGAGGGCAGAGAAGAGTAGAGAGAGCGGGGAGATAAGAATAGAGAGAGCAGAGCGAGAAGAGTAGAGAGAGCAGGGAGAGAACAGTAGAGAGAGCGGGGAGAGAACAGTGGAGAGAGTGGGGAGAGAAGAGTAGAGAGAGCAGAGCAAGAAGAGTAGAAAGATAGCTGGGAGAGAAGAATAGAGAGAGTGGGGAGAGATGAGTAGAGAGAGCAGGGAGAGAAGAGTACAGATATGGGGAGAGCAGAGTAAAGAGATCGGGGAGAGAACAGTAGAGAGAGTGGGGATAGAAGAGTAGAGAAAGCGGGGAGAGAAGAGTAGAGAGAGTGGGGAGAGAAGAGTAGAGAGAGCGGGGAGATAAGAGTAGAGATATGGGGAGAGCAGAGTAAAGAGATCGGGGATAGAAGAGTAGAGAAAGCGGGGAGAGAAGAGTAGAGAGAGTGGGGAGAGAAGAGTAGAGAGAGCGGGGAGATAAGAGTAGAGAGATCGGGGAGATAAGAGTAGAGATAGCGGGGAGAGCAGAGTAAATAGATCAGGGAGAGCAGAGTAGAGACAGCGGGGAGAAATGAGTAGAGACAGCGGGGAGAGATGAGTAGAGCGGGGAACGATGAGTAGAGAGAGAGGGGAGAGAAGAGTACAGAGAGTGGGGAGATAAGAATAGAGAGAGCGGAGCAAGATGAGTAGAAAGAAAGCTGGGAGAGAAGAATAGAGAGAGTGGGGAGAGATAAGTAGAGAGAGCGGGGAGAGAAGAGTAGAGAGAGCGGGGAGATAAGAGTAGAGAGATCGGGGAGATAAGAGTAGAGATAGCGGGGAGAGCAGAGTAAATAGATCAGGGAGAGCAGAGTAGAGACAGCGGGGAGAAATGAGTAGAGACAGCGGGGAGAGATGAGTAGAGCGGGGAAAGATGAGTAGAGAGAGAGGGGAGAGAAGAGTACAGAGAGTGGGGAGATAAGAATAGAGAGAGCGGAGCAAGAAGAGTAGAAAGAAAGCTGGGAGAGAAGAATAGAGAGAGTGGGGAGAGATGAGTAGAGAGAGCGGGGAGACAAGAGTAGAGAGAGAGGGGAGAGAAGAGTAGAGAGAGCGGGGAGATAAGAATATAGAGAGCGGAGCGAGAAGAGTAGAGAGAGCAGGGAGAGAGGAGTAGAGAGAGCGGGGAGAGAAGATTAGAGAGAGCAGGGAGATAAGAGTAGAGAGAGCGGGGAGAGAAGCGAAGAGACAGTGGGGAGAGAAGAGTAGAGAGCGAGGAGAGATGAGTAGAGAGAGCAGAGAGAGAAGATTAGAGAGAGCAGGAAGAGAAGAATAGAGACAGTGAGGAGATAAGAGTAGGGAGAGCAGGGAGAGAAGAATAGAGAGAGTGGGGAGAGAAGAGTAGAGTGAGCGGGGAGAGCAGAGTAAATAGATCAGGGAGAGCAGAGTAGAGAGAGCGGGGAGAGATGAGTAGAGAGAGCGGGGAGAGAAGAGTAGAGAGCGGGAAGAGAAGTGTAGAGAGAGCAGAGAGAGCAGAGTAGAGAGAGCAGGGAGAGAAGAATAGAGAGAGCAGGGAGAGAAGAGTAGAGATAGCGGGGAGATAAGAGTAGAGAGAGCGGGGAGCACAAAGTAGAGAGAGCGGGGGGAGCAGGAAGCGGAGAGAGCGGGGAGAGCAGGTAGCAGAGAGAGCTGGGAGACCAGGAAGCAGAGAGCGCGTGGAACGGGCAAAAAAATGGACAGAGAGAAAGATAGACCAGTGGGACAAGGACAGAGTTGCATGCAGAGAACCCGACTGAACTAAGGCAGAATGCAGCATAACGAAAGAAAGAATGAGAAACAGAACGAAAGAGAAGAATGGGGTGAGGAAAAACGTTAAATAAGTGGTTGTGCTATTTAAATTATTGGAAAGCAGATTGAACCCAATATCCTGAAAACAGCAGGAGCTCTGTTATTACAAGACTGAACTACTGTTGTTGGATTTACACGATAGAACAGTGTAAATTAACAAGGTTTACTCAACAGATAATGTTGCAATCATTTGAGAAAACACATATTTGTAATAAGCTGTGATAGAACTAACAAACAGTTCTGTCAAAAATAACGAAGTTGCCACTACAGATCACAGAGGTGATGGAGAAATTGCACCTGCCCTTCAGAAGGGCTACTTCTGATAATTTGAGATATGGTAAACTAATTTTAGGGGGAGTCACACCTGGAGCTCAATGTTATGCGCAATGCTGCGCAAATAGTTGCATAGAGAGCAATTGAGGTAGTCAACGACAATCAACTCAATGGTCTGGTGGCAGATTCCCAGCGACAAGCTGCTCCATTTTCAGTTCACTGAGGGAGGGCCTGTTCCTTTTTTATTCCCTCAATGAACGTCCATATGGAGGGGTGTTGGGATCCCAGAAGTTGCAATAGTTAATTCCATGTCTACTGGCCACAATTACATATTAATTAGCTTGGAGTATCACAGGAATAACATCATAATAGTTTATATATTTTATGTGAATTGCATCATTATACCAATACAATTCTTAAAATATGATGGCTATTCTATTTACACTCTTGAGATTTGTGCTAGTTCATTTCGGGCTTGCGGATTTACAGTAGGGAAAGTTGTTTATGAAAGGCTGTGTGAATAATGAAGATCAGTACAGCACAGTTTTTTGGTTTTTTTGGTATGCACTGTGAATAACAATGTTACTGGGGTTACAAGAGGTCTGCATCCAAATATATGTTTCTTGATCAGCTATTATTAGAGAACCCGCTGTGTATAAATCTCCTGTTGCATTTTCGATTTATTTAATATCCATGTTTAGGATGATTATTTTCCTGATGGCTGTGAAAGTTCAAAAGGGCCCCCCTCAGAAATGTTCTATTGACCCTGCCAGATTACAGTACATGTTTCAGAAGCTCCCAGTGACAGGAGCCAAGGTACATGCACTGCTACTGAGAATCCTTCAAGCCACCTTCTACTAGAAATGACATTGCCTTTATTTTCCTAACATAATTTCATTGTTTTAATTAGCTTTCTCTCATCTCGTGGTTTAAAAAAAGCGTATTATTTCTTGCCCTTGTTAGCAACTGACATGTGAATGTGTCATTACATAACTTTAACCAGCATGGTGCCAGGTTCACTCAAAATTGTATTTTTTTAACAATGGCTACATGTTTTAACTTTTTTTTTTTATTTTTTTTTTTTAACGGTTCCCATGTTGGATTTAATATATTAGCTAATTTGGGGGTGATAAGTCTTCAAACAAAGTAATTTACTCTAAAATATCAAAGCAAAAAATATGTGTGTTGTGACATTCACCTAAGACACTAAATACATTATTTCCAAATCCATTTAAATATTTAGCATCTTAGACATTTATATATGATAATACCACATGCTGATGAAATGAGCTGTTAGTACAGTTCGAGCTGCAGATCTTCAAAATGAACAATCACATCAGTCTTTGGTCAGGTGTACAGGCGAAAATCACAGCCTGTAGAATAAGATTGATGGCTAAGCGTGCTCCACAGTTTTGCTCTTTTGATTTAGAGGTGAAGTATCCCATTAAAGATTGTAAATGTGTTTAACCTTTGCTTAACTAGCAGTAACCTTGCACTGGCATGACACAGATCCTGGCAGTAGCACTCTGGAGATCGTTCTTTAACTCTGAACACAGATCTACTATTACCTCTTTATAAAGAATATCAACAAATAAACTCTGAGGCCCACTGGCCTCCCACAAACATACAACTAACCAGCGCTGAAGAACAAATGTCCATAATTATTAATCCACATCTGACACTTTGCATCACAGACTACCTGCATGTTCATTGAGTGAAAACATTTGCTTTTTCAAAAATACCTTCATTCTCTGAAGGTGTGTGAATGCAACATGTGTGCAATCAATAGCTCCAAGTACATTTGGGAATGATGCAAAGTCATAAAAACCATGCTTCACTTTTTGTTGCTGCACAGGGGACACAGGAAAAACGATGTATTAATTTGTCCTCTTAACCAAAGCTGCTGTCACCTGGCTGATGCATTTAGACATTGAAGACTGGCAGGTACCAGAAACATCCCCAGCTGGTGTTTGGAATGAACCGGTTGAGTGAAAGGTTAAGGCAACAGTAATCTTGCACTGGTATGACACAGATCCTGGCAGTAGCACTGTGTAGATCATGCTTTATCTCTGAACACAGATCTCCTACTGCCTGTTTATCAAGCCGGTATCTCTGTAAGACATATTCATCTGAAAAGTCACTCTGGTCCTATGTACTCTAGTTGCAGAGTATCTCCTCCTTTTCCTTCCCCTTCTCCTTCTTTCTGCAAGCATTCTAAACTGTAGAAGACATAATGTCATGTGTGTTTCACAATTCCAAATAGCTCTAGCCATGCTTAAGTTTGTGTTCAAATAGTTTGTGTCAAAATCACATATGGTGTCATTAATTACAAACTTAATACAGTTGTGTTCCCCTCATTAACACATTTCACACAAACCTGGCTATTCTTAATAAAAAAAAAAAAAAAAAAAAAAAAACTTTTGTGTCTCATTGCAACAACTGTGACTCATTCAGAACAACTCAAAACACACCTGAGTCGAAGAGACGCAATGCGGCGATATGCGATCATTCTGCTGATTGAAATTGCAAGTAAACTGGGAGGTGGGACAAAAAAGCAGGGAACACCCTGAAATGGAAACAAAGTTCGGAAAAAAACTTGCACCGATGCAAACCTAGTTTTTCAGTGCAACTCTGATATTGAAAATCAGACGCAGCTGTGACTTTGTCCTTGCACCCAAAAAAATCATGCAAGCCCCGCTGCGCCATCGCATCTCTTTTTTTAAAATGGGGACCTTCATCTCTAGGAGTGGTTGATACTAAGTCTGTGGTGTCATTGCTGCTCTGTAGCCAATAATAAGTGAGGATATTTCAAAGACCTTGGTCAGTGATCGAAACTTCCAGTGAAGAACCAGGTATGGACAGGACCTTTAAACTACTGAAAAAAAACATAATTTCAAGGGAATGTTAATAATGTTTAGTTGATTTAAATAAAATTAGTGCCTTTTTGTGACGTGGGATGCTGAGAGGGCAAACTTTTTTTTATTTTATTTATTTATTTATTTTTATTTAGAGTGACCAATTATTATTTGTATTTACTTGCGAGTCCCCACACAGCACAGAATCACTTTTACACCGAGCAATCCAGAGCAGAGGTGGGTGGGCTGCTGATCTCGGAGAACAGAGATCAGCCCTGCTTTTTATCCACTCTGAGTTTGGTGTCTGGCCAGCAGGGTTCACTGTTGCGTGATGAGGAGAAGCAATCCCTGCCGCTTTCCCATCCCGCAGCCCTTCAGCCTCAGAGCCAATGTGATGCCCCCTTCGGGGTCCCCAGCAAAGGTTGGCCTCTTTGCAACGCCTGGATGTGAACTAGCGCCGTCCAAGCTATGTGACTCATCCTGTGCTCCCAGAGGCAGCACTTCATCTGGATGAGCCACTTGAGGATCCCATGGCAAACTTTTTTAAAAATCATGATCAATTATATATATATATATACAATATTTTTTGTTTACTTCTTGAAATTGCTTCTACAGACACTAGCATTGGGGGGGGGGGGGTGGGGGGGAGGGGGGGGGGGGGGGGGGGGGGGTCATCTCGTCGTCTCCGAGGCTCATGGTTACGATACAGCAGTGACAGACAGAAGGCAGCTAATTCAATTATCAGGCATGTCATTATATTGATACTTATATAAGGTATAAAATATTGAAATTAAAAACAAAGTTTTAGAAAAGTTTATAAATAATGAATCAACGTAACTTTAATAACTTTAATAACTGTTCTATGTCTCTGAGACATTCTCCACTCATAAAAACCTAAACTCTCTCTGTGTACCTTATTTATTATATAAGCATAATAAATATAAATATTTAATTATACATTAAAATATAACCTGTGAAAAAATCCTATAGGAAATCCTAGGAAATCCATTAACAGAATCTTCAAAGACAAGCTCAGGCAGCAAAAGTTGCTGTGTCATCTTGTATTTTGAGTCTACAAACAGCTTACACCTCCCTAAAGGTATGCACACGTTTAAAGCAACAACTTACTCTTACGTTATAACTATCATAGCTGGTGCAACTCAGCCCTGAGCACTTACTCTGTCTGGGGATGTAAATCCAGGTATTGCCTGATTCTTTTTAGTCGGTAGCCTGACCTTTAGATTATAGGTGTTTTTAAGTATTTGTGGGACTTACTTCCTCCTAGATTTGCAGAAGATGGGTTTTAATGTGTATAAATCTCATTTGATTTAATGATGATCTGTATTTAGTATTTATTTTATTTTATTTTTACTTATGACTAATTTTAAGTCCAGCAGTTAACAGCCACAGCATTCATTGTACAAGATTTAAGAATGTAACATTTAGAGATATAGACTTGATTCACAGAAAGTAAGATGGCATTGAAAACAAGTAGCACAACTGTAGTATGCTTGTATTCATTGCAACATTGATCAGTATTCAGCAAGACAGAAACTAGAAGGCTTTGTGCAAGCCTTTCCATGCTGCCGGTTAGTGTCCTGGTCAGTATTGAGTTTCTATGGGATGTCATAGGGAAGCTGCCATGGCAACTGCCAGCACTGTTCCCCACTGTATCCATTGCCACCATCTCTCATCCCATGAGCACCAATAGCAAAACAGAGCCTTATGTAGCATATGATGGTATTTTGTAAAGCTTATGCAAGAGTAAGTGCTTCCGATAAGTATCCAACACTGGATGTAAACAGTGCTGATTACTGTACAGAAAACAGTGCACATCTCTTCCTGTAAACTGGTATAAAATGAGCTGATCCATATTCAAACAGTAAGAAATCAGAGGACACCACATCCCTGTGCTCTAGGATTGAGTCCTTCACAGAAGTCTCAGCCAAGTACCTGTGTAAAAGCCTTGGTCCTCTCAAATGCTCCCTTTGGGATGTGTGAATAATTCAAAGTGTGGTGTGTAAGCGGCATGCGTTCTCTGATCTTAGCTGGCTGATACTGTAAGCTACAGCGCACAGCTCTCTTCTGTAAACAATGCAAGTCAATGGGGAAAATTCAATGAATAATGAAGACACAACGCAATAATTATACAAGCACCAGGGACCTTCATGTTATTAAACATGAAATTTGACAGACACAGGAGGAGATTTTAATTTACTCTGTCAAAAAAAATAACCCTCACAGACACAGAACACTTGATACTACAGTAATGTGTATAATATCTGAGGACGTTTGTGTGTGTGTGTGTGTGTGTGAACATTTCTGCAACATGTGGACCCCTTTGACATGTGGACCCCTTTGATCGCTATTACCTTTTCTACAGCTTTTGCTTCATAGTTTTAGCTGTTTATTGTTCTAAAATGTGTTTTTTTTTTTATCTTCAAACCCAGTCATGTTGGTTTACACTGTTTGATTCATACATCTATTCTCTGATGTTTCCAGTCTCTAATTGAATCTATTAATTTATTGAATTTTTGAATTGCTGTGTTACAGTCAAAGGCAAGTTATGAGAAGCAAGCAGCAGCATTTTACTGATATGTAAAACAGGCACAGTATTGGTAAAAGTTCATACAGGAATAGACATAGCAGTACTGCATGAGGGCATTTAGCCTCATAAATAATACAAACATAATCGCCTCGTACATAATACAAAACATACTGGTTATGATCTCACTAAACCAACATCAAAACCCTGGGAACACTTACATGCTCTAAATGGACAGTTCCATACCCTGCAGCAGCAAACAAGGCAACACTGGTCACTTTGTAGAAAGACATATTTTGCAGATGTTAGTCCTTCACAATATTTCCTTACATTCTCTTTACGCAATGCCTTCCTTTCAAGCCCCTTATGTTTCTATAGCCGTTTAGTTTTGAAGATGTTGATTTTAAATAAACAAATGAATTTGTTATGCAGTTAAGCTACAGTCTTAGGCAGTTTCTGCCTGTTGCATAAAATAATATTTAAATGTAAAGTGCTAGAGTTTTAATTTACTGGTAACCTGTTACCAAGCATTGACAATAAAGCCCACAGTTTGTACAACAGGTATAAAACCTAAAAATGTGTGCCTCATCTTTCTTGAAGGCCAGGCACAAAGTATTTTATTAATTTTGTTTTAGACATATGCACTTTTTTAAAAAAAATCAATATCATGCTGTGCAATTATTGTTAGTATAAATTATGAAACTTGCTGAATTTGACAGAATCCCCAGGAGACTCACCCTAAATAAGATCAATGTATGTATAATTGCTCTAGACTGAGTATATATATATTATATATATATATATTATATATATAATAGATATATATACTATATATATATATATTATATATCGTATATATATATAAGTATACCAAAGTTTCAGACATGCTAGTTGTTGATTGTTCTTCTGCATCAATTTCTAGTTACATACGTCACAATCAGCCTCCAGCTTTTTTTATTGTTATATATTTTTCCCTCTTTTATCCATTAACCTGTTTTCAAGACAATCTCCCCTCTCGGGGTGAAGCTGCAGGATTCGATACCCTTGCTGCATTCCAGCAGTGATCCATTCCATTGGAATCTGAAAATGGTTTTAAGTTCTCATTTTGTCCTACCCTATTTTAATAACTATGTTTGACTGTGGTATTTGAGGTCAGAAAGTAAAGATTCCAGCACAGTGATTTCAGATCTCTCGGGTGCAGCTGTATTGGCATGCTTACTGTATCAACAACCTTTGATAGGGAGGGTAAGTGCATTTGCATATCATTTGTGATTGCCATTTGTTTTGCTTTTATGTCCATATGTCCATTTATTTTAGGGGGCTTTAAAATATCACTGTTAAGCTCTGAGATCTTCATTGTTTTTGTAGCTAATTGGCCCAGCCAGGTTACATGACTTTGTACAAATGAGTACATAAGAAAGTGTTGGGATGTGTTTCAGAAAATGCATCATCTTTCTCTAAATGCCCCCATTATGCTTTAGCTAAAGGACTAGACTTCTCATTAGTGTGCCTATTTCTCATTGTGCTCTACGATCTATTAACAAGGGTCGGTACGCGCTCAGTCAGGACTCTTAAAACTGTTTTTAAGCAGGGTCATTTGTTTAACATAGAAAAGAAAAGGATAATTCTGTCATTGTTTAATTCAACAATGTACAATAAAGATACATTTAAATGCATAATATTGCCTGAGCAATTTAGTAGCCTGACTACCAGCTTTCTTAGAAAAACAATGCTTGTGTGTTGACCTTGTTGGTCTTGTATTTGAAGTAGAAAAGTAATTCATACCCATTTGCTTTGTCAAAAGATAGCTAGGATGTGAAAGCTATACCAACTGGTGGCTTTGTGTAATTCTAGCGGCATGGCTCAGCCCCCTCCACTAAATCAGATTGGCTAATCAATCACACATAGACCCATGTGGATGGTTCTCTATCACCCAACCCTGGGTGACCTTTAAACTGATGTTAGAGGTTACATCTCACTTGAGGGTGGTTCCACCAGGAAGGCAAGATCCTGGACCAAGTTGTAATTACTTATTACATGCTGTGTCTCATGACCTTCAGCGGTAATGCGTAGGAAAAACATTCCAAAACAATGGGGTCCTCCAGTAAGTGGCAATGGTAACACAAACCAGCTGAAAAAAAAAAAACACACATTTCGCATGATATAGTAAATAAATGCATAAATAAATAAATAAGAGCACATAAACAAAAACCTAAGTGTATTGATAAATTCTTATCATTTTTTGACAGTTACACTAACATTTATAATAGTGCTGTCTGAACTGCATGTGTTTTAAATTAAAAATGTATCAGGGGATCAGCCAGGAGCAATTCTCTGCAGAAAACTATTTAATCTAAACCATTTCATTCATTTCCTGGAAATATGATTTCATCTTAAACTTTAAGCAAGAAACATGGTAATTCAGGTTCAGATTTTTTCATTTGAACTGAAGCCAATTTACACTATCACTGTACTGTATACTTACACATTCCTTATGAAGGAATCCCATTGTGAAAGAAATTGGTAACTATGACAAATAACACCTTTTGGGCCTTATTTTTAGATAAATTATGGTTAGATGGTTAGAAACTAGCCATTAAATCAACTATCTTTGTAAATAATGCAGACCTTGTTTAGCAATGACAGACTGGAAGCAGACAGGTTTTGTTATTATTCTACATGCTACTTCACACAATATACTGTCTGATAAACAAATCAACGTCTGACGTCTTTTCAGAGTGTTCATTAAAAATGTGCAGCTCATAAATAATTAAAAGCGGAAGATTGGCATTTAAACAAATGTCTTGCTTCACTTTATTTTGTGACTCTGATTCAAGAAATGAATGCTAATATAAAGAAGCCCAAAAGGTTCACCACTGCCAAATTGAAAAGTCACTTCTATCAGAATTGAGAGTGTCACCATGCATTGCAGTTGGCAAGGCACAAAATGTAATAGTGCACTGCAAGTCAGACTTTAATGAAAATCATTGGTGATAAGATAAACAGCCTGTGGTGTGCTTAATTACAAGATTTCATACTAATTTAGCTACCATCACATCACAGTCCTGACAAAGTGGATTTCAAAGAGGAAATAGGATTCCTCCCACAAACCCACAGGGCTAATTATAAAACAGCAACCTGCTTCTATGTAGCAAGCACATTGTATTTTCTGCTGAATCTATCAGTGTCATTATCAGAATGCATATGAAGTGATTTTGAAAGAAAGCAGCGTTGAAGCATTCTGAAAATCCCTTGTACTTAGTCACACTGACACTTTGTTTGAACCCAGCCCCATTGCTACAAGGCTGTGTTTTTGACAAGAAAGTTTGACAGAATATTTAAAATGTGATGATATCATCTATCTGTTTAATTGCTAGTGTATTAACGCACGTGCCTTAAATGTTTTAACAAGATGCAGAGGAGTGTGCTTGTGTTGCCAGGGGAAACAGTAATAAGCCAGCATACAGAGGTGAAAGTAAGCATACCTGTAAAACATTTGTCAAGGTCGTTTTATATTTAGACTTATCAAGACGATTGTTTGGGCTACATAATTTTTTGTTTGTATTTTAAGTCCTTTCTCATCTCCTGCCTTCTTCTTGGTTGTCTGGTTACTAATTGTTATTGATGTTTTTAAGAAAAAGAACTAGCAGTCACACAGATCCCATTCACGTGATTTAGGATGATGGAGTGGGTGATCGCCATGGTAACCATCCCATGGTAGATCGGTATGGAAGGCCATCCAGTCAAAAAACGTGGTATTTAGTATGTGTTTCACATATTTAGTACAGGTTCTCATTTGACTTTAGTACGTGTTGTAATTCTAATCACTACAAGTATTAATTTGGCCAATCAGATCACTTAAAAATGAAATGAAAACCAATGAACTTAAAGAAAAAGTATGGTAATAAATGATCCAATTAAAATTCACTTTACATCTGCCATTCCCCTCCAATTCGTGACGGTATATGGACTTGGCATTGGGTAAAGTCAAGTGACGGATAGATAGATCCGGACCTTCCGAAACGAGCATCAATCAGCGGATTCAGAGCCTTAGAAATCACTTTAATTCAGTGGTAACCCCACTGTAACTTATATGTAATTTTAAATGTATTATTAATAGTGTTTTAATTGAACTATACCAAATCACATTTTTATTTACAATGAAGGTAAACATAATGCACGGTTTCTTCCCTTCACTGAATATAGAAACGTGATTTGGTATAATTTAATTAAAACACTATTAATAATAAATTAATCATGGTTGTAGCAACAGTTTTTAAGTAGCAGTGTGTGTGTGTGTTATATACAGTATAAAGGCATTCCATTACTGAACTGAAGTGAATACCTACATGACAAAGGCATAACATTATTCTTACTTGGCAGATAGACTGTGATACATTGCTCCTTATTGCTTTTAGAAAAGAAACATATCAAACAGAAAAACAGACATGAGATGCTTCACAATCAAGACAAACTATACAAGGTAACACCACTCGGAAGGAAACATTTTGCGCGTAGTTTAGTTAATATTCTGAGGAAACAAGTAGAGCAAAAACAGCTTTCATTCTGTCTCAGTCAGAAACAGTACAGTCGTCCCTATTTTGCAATTGTAGCACCTTTTTTAACAAAGAGACAGCATCGCTGTTCCCAGCAAGGTAATAGCAGAGTTATTTTTTGGGACGTGTTAGCACCATTCAAAAATGAAGTAAAGGATCTTATGGCTTATTTGTTTAATAATTCGTATTATGTGTTTATCACATTTAAATGGTAATATTAGCTGATCTATTTTTTAAATCTGGCTTTTTAACATGTTTTTGAGATGACAATATAAAGAAAATTATTTGTTGTTATCGTCTGCAAGAAATGCACCTGATGTTTAATTTTTTAATGATAATCGTTTTATTATATACTGGTATATACTGGTATATACTGGTATATACTGGTATTTTAACAGCTGCAGCGTCAGAGAATTAAAGAAAAAAAAAAAACGTCCCAGTGTTTCACTCTGCAAATCTGGTAACCCTATTTACATGGAGAGTGTGGGAAACTAAAGTGTGGGATATAAATTCCATCAGACACCAAAATCCAAGACAAACAACTGGACAAAACTCTCCAAAATAGTAAAATTGCATACAGTACAAGAACAAAAACAATTTATATAAAACTCAAAAATTGCTAAAAATAAGCATCGAAAAATGAAATTAATAAAAAACAAAAAACAGAAGCCCTAATTAAATGTCTCATCATTGAGATAAACAGTTCAAACTAAATGGATACAGCGACTACTGGTCAGGATGGGCATTTGCCTTCACTAAACACAATTCAGACACACTTAAACTCCTCCATCAAGCTAACGATTTCTCCTCCTTTTATACCAGGTGAAATGGTTTTAATTGATGATTAATTATTTCATAAAGCCCAAGCCACATTCCACACATGTTTTCGGCAGGGATGTAATTGACCCCATCCCTGCCAAACTGAAATAAAGCACACACCGCCCACACTATTAACACCAGCAGGGCTTCCACCCGCCACAATTGCATATTGCACAAAATCTCCCAGTTTGGGAAAGGGTCCACAGAAATGAGTAGCATGCTCCTACTTGCCACAAGGTGCAAAAGGTGGTACAAAGTGGTAAGAGAAACAAAATGCAACTTTTAAAAACATGTTGTTTTTCAGAGAGTTTTCACATCCTGTTTAATGACATTCCACAAATACATTGGCTGTTTGTTTGTTTTTGTTTTTTCTGTATCGATGCATCTTAAGACCTTCTCAGATGCCTACAAAAATTGATTTCCTCAAAGACTTTTATAATTTATTCTTAAACACTCAGCTACAACTTTCTGATTTATGAGAGTTCAACTAACATTTAATAATGGCTTTCATCTAACGCAAACCATAATCCTTTAATCTGTATTGCTCATAATCTATAATCTCCCACTGCTGTTAAAATACTGAAGGTAAGCAGCCATGCAAGTTTAGAGATAATCTTTTTACAAAAGGAGAGTATTGGAAGCTGCTAGCTGTTTATAGCAGAAGGGCAATAGGCCAGGAGCACACTGAAGTATATTTAACTCCACAATACCCTTTTTGTCAGCAGGTGTATGTGTCCAGTGGACATGGTTATATTAAAACATGCTCTGCTTTTTTCACAGACACTGATAGGTGCTGATGCTGATCTTGGACTGCCAAATGTTACCTTCATCTATCTTCAAACTTCAAATGACATTTCTGACCATTCTGAGTTGTTCTTGTGGCCATAATGCAAATACTGTGTTTTGTTGGGTTTTTTTTTCTGATAAATATGTGTTAAAGTGCAACTGAATTAAGGAACTGCTCCTCAGTTTTAGTTGTAAAACAGGCTAGATCAGCTGCTTAGGTGCTGTTTTTCATATGCAGTATACAAGTGTATTCTATGGTTCTTTGTAAGTGAAGTTCAATTATGGATATAGTTTATTAAAAATCAACTCTTTGTGGTAACAATTTTGCAAAGCTGCCAGACTGTCAAAATCTCATATCATAGAGACCTTTGGAGGATCTGATTTCAGGATAAACGTGTCTGTGACCTTGACATTTTCTCCAAATTTGCTTCAACCTCGTAATTTAGAAGCCAGTAAACAGGAACTTTTAAAATTTACATTCAGGGGAATCCACAGCCAAGGAAAAGTTTCATACCATAGATTGATCAACTAAGACTCTCTTCTCGCAAATATTCTTCATGCTTGATTAATCTGGGCACACTCCAGTACTTGACAGCTACTTTGCCCTGGAGTTGGCTCGTTCTTTTTTATGCTTGTAAATGGGTTATGGTTGTTCAGGTGGGAATGGCAAAAAAAACTTGTCATTTTAATTTGAAACAGTACAGGCATAAACAAAAAGTAAAGTACACCATTGCTTTTAGACAAGACAAAACTATAAACACTAAATGGGGCTTTTGGTTCCAGAGTCCACTAACCACATCTCTGCTATCAGTTCCTTTCTCCACTCTGACTGGCCTTTCTGCATTTCAGCAGGTGGATTCATTCCATAATTAATTCATTTATTAACCAATTAGCAGACTAATCAGGGCTCTCAGTTTGGAACTGATTCAGGGACAATCCCTGCCAAATTTTTACATTAGTATTGCAACAGAGAACACTTCACCTCGTCACAGTGCTGCTTTACATTGAAATCAATGAAGACACAGCAGTCTTAACAAAATAAAAAGCCATTTCTCCAGAAAAACTAGTATGCAATTATTTAAATTCTTCAAATTACAGATGTTTTTGCATTATTGCCCATATAGTACATTAGTTGTGTCTGAAAATGGGGTGGTAGAAAGTATGTACACAGGCATGCCTGACATCAATGGAAAGCACAAAGCCTGAGCTTTTAAATGACGTTGAAACTGAAATGCTATCTGTTGAAGTGACCGAGTAATAGGCAACAAACGAAACTTATAAGCTTATAAGATTCAAGCCTTAGTTTGGGTTTGCTGTAGTTTCACTCAGGAATGTCTGTTCTGCACACACGGTACATCATTAGAAAGCTCTAATTCCGTACTTTCAACAAGCCTTGAACCCGGAAGCTAGCTATGCCTGAGATATTCACGCGAGAATGTCATGCCCGCCAATACATTACGCCTGAGGTCCATATGCACCCCAAACCTAAAACAATTTGGGAAATTCAGCCAGGCTACCTGGATTAGCATGATCCTTTGTATAGTGTAACAGGATGGGTGCCTGACAACTACCTAAAAGGAAACAAAAATCAGTCACTAGATCCGCATAATAACTGATACTAAAGCATCATGGGGTCCGAACGGACCCCAGGTTACCTTATGAGGGTTAACTATGATGTTCTAATAGATATACTAAAATGTTATTTCTGTTAAAAGTGAATTAATAACAATAGGACTTCTCAGGTTTTTATGTTTGCCATGAACAAATTGTTGGCAGAGCTGAATTCTACATTGGACAGTATATGGATGTTACGGCTCAGGGATGGTTCATTTAAGTGTCTGTTTAAGCCTGCTCTGAGCCCCGCGTAACTGATTATGCCATACAGCTCTCCGGAGCTATTTCTGACAGAGACATACAATTGTGGTAGAACTGTATTAAGGTGTCCAATAGTGACAGTTTTCAAGTCTATATTTGTGTTACTCACTCACCCAGTCATAAAAAACTTTGACTGCCCAGTTGGTTTGTCGTTTCGTGGATGCTTCATTTCTGTCAGATTCTCAGAGTTGATCTCCAGGTGTCATTTTTTAAGGTTTTTTATGTTTGTTTTTCTCATTGAGAGGTGCTGTCTGGTCTCCTGGCTGCTCTGTGTTTGAAGGCTCTTTGCCAAACAAGGTTTCCACAGTTGTCATGTTTTTAAGGTAAAATTCACTTGAGGAATTGCGTAATTTATTCTGTGTTATTGACAGTTGTGGCGGATTGATATGTCTGTCTAGGTTTTCAGTGAGGAGGTTGCCGGTACTAGATCCATAATGTTATGCTGGGATAACATCATGGGTTTACTGTAAAGCTGACCAATCAGAGGTCAGGAATTTTTCTTGCCATTGTATAATAAAGATTATTGGATTAGTCTTTAATATTGCTGTTGAAAGTTTCAATTTATGATAAAGTTCATGAGTAGTACTGAACATGATTAATCTTTGTTATAAAAGGTCAGTTGATGTTTTCCAGAAGTTTTTCCAGTGTTTGTTAATGTTAAAGAGATATAAATGGGTTGAACATGAACATAAATGGGCTGTCTGTGTTTTATAGCAATTATTTTGTGTGTACTGGGTTTTTGTTAAGAATGTTTAAGAAACTTGAGTACCATGATGTGGTGGTGTGGTTCCTTACAAACTGAAAGAACTACAAGGTAGGAGTGTGCAGGATTCAGATCTGGAAATGGGCGGGGACAGATGGAAGTGGGCGGTGCCAATGTAATCACACCGAAAGTGGATAGTAAGCTGTGTAAAAACAGGTAAATCAGAAAGTGTATTTACACAACTTACAAACCCAAATCCTGAACATCCCTACTTTAACTGTAGCAGCCCAATAAAAGTAATCATATTTGACAGGTGACAAGTGTATTCTTAATTCCATTTCATCAAAATGACTTCTTTTCACTATTAGCAAATTAAATGTTAGAAAAGAAAGTTTAGATTGCCTTTACAAAAAAGAGATTCAAACTACACATACCTGTAGTGGTAAAGACATTTGGTAAAGACCAATGACTCTTTTTAGGTTTGAAACTAGCAAGCCAGACTGGATTATTCCAAACTTAAATTCTGCTTGTTTAAATGTCATTGTGTGTAAAAGGATACTGGTGGAAGTCAACGATCTGTTGTTTTTTTTAAAAAAAATAAACCATTACGTTAGCTGTGTTAAAATCTTCTCACACTGGAACTTCTGTGCTGCCCTGTGCCTGGAATGCTACAGTATGGCACTGGCTTTAGGCTCCCCAGGGCTCCAGCTCACACTGCAAGCTCCAGGTCTATAATTAAAGGATGACCTCTCTCGTAGACCTTGTGGTGGGGCGAGGGAGCCCGAAACGCATGTCATATTTGAATTTGGCAATGCTAATTACCCTCTAGCATAATTTCAAAATATTTCTGTGTTTATTGTATTTATTGTCCCTTATCTGGCTGCAACACTGCAGGATCAGAGAAGCACAGGAGCTCCAGACTGATAAACCTGTCATGTTCAACTACCATTTTTACCCATCCTGCATATTTGTATTGATTTGTAGACATCACAAAACAGAGGTCTGTTTCCATTTCTTTCCAGACCTTTACTGTTATGTGAACCCTATCTGAGCCCTATTCTTAGGATGTGCTTTATACTGCCTGTAGTGGCAGAGAATTAATCTTTATCTCTTTATTACTGATTCCATTCACTTTATAAGAAATATGAAGTCTGCATACAGATTTGTTTACAGGGTAACATTATAACCTATAAAACACTAAAAAAAAAGTAAATCTGTAACTCATTCTTAAATGCTTAATCTGTATGCAAAGTGTAAAAGCCTGTGAAACTGTGTTTTAATATCGGATGTAAAATGCCTCATGCCCGTTGATACTAAGTTAGTCACTGCTCTATACCACCGCTATGATCACTGAGTGCAGTGCATATCATTTAGATTTATCTCTTCAGGGATTCTACTCCACCCCCTGCTAGCTAATATGTTCGCCATGTTTAATGATGCACAAAATTTTCCTGAGTAGAGGTTATTTATCTTTATCAGGGACTGCTTTTAGCTGGCTGTCAGTTGACAGGCCAAAATATTGCCCCAAGACACTATCATGGATTCTCAGACAAAACCCAAAACATGGTTTTAATAAATGCAAAAATTGCGAAACAGGAGGATCGATTGATTATTAAAAGGTAGATTGATATAATGTTACACAGATAGGTTATCACTGTTTATAAAGAAGGGCAGATACACACAGACAGACTGTCAAACAAGACAAATGGCACAAACGATGTTGGAATTCCGATTATTTCCTGTTTTTTCTTTGGAACATGTGTACTGCACTTTCAGTTTGACTTGACATATATATTCCGGGCCTTCTCCCTCATTAGAAACTTTGAGCTGTATGTTTGCAACTAAGCTACTTCTCCTTGAAACGAGGTTGAAGGGAAAGCACACTTTGTTTCACATACATTAGGGTATTGTTAAATCATTTTGTTTTACTTTAAATTTGTGACTGCTAAAATAATCTCCTAGCAGAGTAATAGAGCAACATTTTAGTTATTATCTGTACTGCCAAGCCTTAACCAATAGAGAAGTGTTAGAATTTGGTTTGATTTTAAACCTAAAATGCCAAATGAGGGACAAATATTTAGTCACAACTGCTTTGCCGTGTTTTTTTAATTAATAAATTAACACAACATATGAAAACACATAATACAAACCACTGTCATATTTAGCACAGGTGCTTTTCCCCCATTTCAAATACATCAGATACAAATAATACCAAACAGAAAAACACACACGCAAAAGCAGAGAAAACACATTGGATTCAATAATAGGTATAAAAAGGATGCAGCCAGTTATGATTGGTACAGTGGTGCAGTGGGCACTATTTTAGAGTGTGCACATACTGAATGCTCTAGTACTGTATGCTGTCAGACTGTTCTCTCCATGTGCATTTTGCACAGCTATAAAAACAGAACATGTCAAAAGCTGACTTTCAACTCATATTTGGAAGGTGGGGTAGCTGCACTCAATCAGGTTTTGCATACAGTAACTGGCTAGAAGTTTTCTCCAATTTCCTTCCACATATATATATATATATATATATATATATATATATATATATATATATATATATATATATATATATATATATATATTATATTAAAAAAAAAAAATAATTTTTTTTTTAAAGACAACCAAATAGTTTTTTTTTGTGATTTTTTTCTTCTCTGATTGTAACCGCCAAACACTCTACAAAGTGATCTACAAAAACAATTTCTGATGACGTTGTTGTCATGTAAACAGTTTCTGATGACATGTTGTCATGTAAACAGTATTTTGTGGTATTTCCAAGCGGCAGACCCTTCCCGTCACTGTTTTAGAAGCTGCAGCATCCCCCTGCAGCAATATAGTGGAATGTAGAGGAATAGCTCAGTTCATATGGAGCTGAGGGACATGAATGCATGCATTATTAAACTGTACAGAGTCAGTTACAAACACCAGTGTGCATTCTATTCACTGCATCAATAGCAAAAAATAACTTAAAGCAATTGTCCAACAAATAAAAACAAACAGCTGTGAGGTATAAAACTTCCAGTGCTGTTCTAAAGTTGGTTTGTTTATTTTTGTCCACTTCGATATTCATTCTAAATCTCTAGCAGACTTTGAGCTTACAAGATAAAAATGTGTCATGTGGTTAATGTCTGTGTAGTACTGGCTGATTCCAGAAATCCTGTGACCTTTCAACTCTGTCATATCTACCTCTGTCACCTAACATTGAACTAATGGATTACATAAAGCCATGCTGAGAATGTTTGAATATCGATTTATATATTGATGCATATGTGTGACTCATCTTTGGTACAGCAGGGAAACAATTGTTTGATTATGTGTATACAATATTTACTTTGGAGTTAGACAATAAATAACCCCCATAGTTCTTAAGGGGTTAATAAATCATGTCTCTGTTCTGAATGCTCAATTAGCTCAATGTAGTTTTCAATGTGATCAAAGCTTTCCATTTGAAAATGTAAATCGTGCTGCTGTAAAATAGCTGCTCAGTTATTGAAAATGGAGTATGTGACTAAACAGAGTGAGAAGCATCATTAGCTCTGTGAGGTGCCTCTCACACTCAGCAAGCTAAGGCTGTGTCCCCATTGGAAAGGCCTCACTCAACCTACACTCGATTTGGTAGTATGTTACATGGGAATCCTGTACAAACATGACAGGAATTCACAAACTTTGTGATCAATAGGAGAGCTTTTTAATATAAACAAGGAGGCTGTGTGGGCCGGTGGTGAAAGAAACAGGCTTGTGACCAGGAGGTCCTCGGTTTAAATCCCAGTTCAGCCATTGACTCACTGTGTGACCCTAAGCAAGTCAATTAACCTCCTTATGCTCTGTCTTGTGGGTGAGACATTTGTGTAAGTGACTCTGCAGCTGATGCATAGTTGACAGACCTTAGTGTCTGTAAATCACCTTGGATAAAGGTGTCTGGTAAATAAACAAATAATAATAATAAAAAAAAAAAATCAAATCATGTGATGTGATGTGAAATAACAGCGTCTTTCTGAGACATCTCTCAAACTTAGGTCCCCACAGTCTATTCAAAACTTGTCACCTAAAACAGTAATGTTATCAGAAGTCGCAGGTGGAACAGATGTTTCATGATCATAATTTTTCTTGAAAAGCTTTGTCATATATAGTGAGAGCTCAATGAGTGTGAGTGCACCCTGACCCTCAATTGCACTGGGTGAGGTTTCTGAATGTAACTCATTGAAGAGCACTTATTAATGCCAGACCTCACACATGAAGTGAGAGTGATGTCTCTGGATATGGTCTGTAACCAGTAATAAATTAAATTTGTAAATCTTAAATTAATTGATTAATTTATTGATGTAGGAAACTATATTTACCGCTCCATTACAGAGCTTCCTCTTTAGTTGAATGGTGAGATGTTAGTCTTACTCTTTACAGGGGATTAGCCTAGGCATAATCAGTGACAGCAGAGCATTTTCATAACATGTTTCAGGTAGTTTTAAACAAAGGACTGAGTGCTGGCAATGAAATCCTTTTTTTAAACAAGTCTCTCTCTCTCTCTCTCTCTCTCTCTCTCTCTCTCTCTCTCTCTCTTTCCTTCTAGGTCTTCTATTATAAATATGCGTAACAAGTGTTTGTTTTTTCATTGTCTAACTTGTTAAACCAATAAACAGTTTAAAAAAAAGATCTGTAAACAACACATCCTGCACTGTAACATTTGAGTTTGCAAGGTTCACCTTGTGATCTAGATTGATTTCTCTGGCATTCTGTACCAGACAACTGATTCATAAACCCCCAAATTATTGCCATGTACATGTTTTATTGGGAAACCTTTATTTCAGTTTACTTCTTGTGAATATTCTTTTTGGGGTTGTATGGATTTTAGCATTGCTTTACAACAGAGAGGTATGAATTAAAAGCAAAAGCACTACAACAAAACAACAAAGACGCCTCCTGTGTCCTCAGAAGCTTGTTGTATAAGTACAATATAGATAGAACCAGGTTTGCTTGTTTCTGCCTACATGTGCTTATTTCTTCAGGGCGCAGTGTTAATTTAATAATAGGTATCTTGAATCAGACAAATGTATTGAAGTGAACATTCATACCTTCAGATCATTTTCTTACAGGGAGTTTAATAAAGATCAGTTTTTAATGAATACACAACCCACAAGTTAATTAGCTGGTAATGAACTGGTAAATAACAGGATCTGCTAATCTATGTTTTTTTAATAAGATTGTAATAGTCTGTGGTAGAAGTGCAGAGTCTTGATAAATAAATACACTCTTAAATCTGAGGCGTTGGTGTTCTACACCCGATGACTGCAGTCTCAAGTTCAGCATTATTGAACCTTCTGAGGTTCATGTCTGTACTTGAGGTGTTCTCTGGGAGTCCAGAGTAGGTATTTTATTCAGCGTCTTTTCACAGAAGGATGACTGAGTAAGTCCTATATGTCCGGCAGTGAAAATTTACTGATAACAAAATAGGGTTTTCAAGTTTGGTCAGTGCACTTTTTTCTCCCCTGAATGTTAGTTTGCGTGAGAAGAGGCTTTCGTGAAAACCTTTTGTGATGGAGGCAGAGTCTGACAGTGGACATTGATATGCCTGCATCTTATGCTAGAGCTGCAGTAGTTTTATATTGGGCTTCCCTGCTCAGGTTACCAAGCCCTTCTAAGATATTACATTACTCAGGCCAACTGCCCTCTAGTTCTGTGGAACTAGCAGTCCATTTGTTGCAAATGTGCTTTTGCAGATGCATTGGCAGCTTTTCTGTGCCTGTGCTTATTTTATGCAATATGCAGATAACTTTCCCAAACAGATACCCATTTGGCAAAAGAATGTAGTGTAGAAACCACGTGACTATCCGAGATCTGGAGGGACTAATACTGGTTTCGAGCAACATGATGTATGTGTAATTGTGTAGGGTTTACACATGTACATTATTCTCTGCCCCACTTGTAATTCATGTTACTTCATTTGCAATTCTGTCTTGCGTCTGTTTAACATCACGTTCTTGAAACGTAATTAGAAAAGGTTTTGGCTCACAAAAGATCCATAGCTTCAAGTCTCACACTTGAAGACCAATTCAGCATGCCTATTCAAGGACAGAGAACGGGGCCCTATACTGTACAACATAAATAACCCAGTCAGCCTTATGCTCATCACCTGAGTGTGTTTACACGCTGACAAATGTTTAATTTAATTCTGATGGTCTGTTGGTTTAATTGCTGCGTCTGCATTTTTGTTATCAATTAGGTTTCATAAATCTATGAAATTGAAAATACGTGTAAAATGAATAATTCGTTTTGAAATTAATTATAATTAGTAGATGTCACCGGAAAATGGGAATAGTACAGCTATAATAATACAGAGTGGAGCGATTTCTTTTCATTTCTCTTCCAATATGCAGCCTGGATCGTCAAGCATTTGAATTTATACATTCAGTATTGAAAGCCTCTGGCATGTGTTAAGCTGCTTGCATTACAGATCATTATAATAATAATAATAATAATAATAATAATAATATATAATAATAATAATAATAATAATAATAATAACATAACCAGATTTCCAGTTATTTATTTTTGTAACATTTTGTTATAGTAATGTAATTAATAAGTAATTATAATTATTAAGGTATACTGGGTATATATTAGCTGTTCGGTTATAACACATAGTGTCACAAACATTGTTCATGACAGAATAAGCCCTAGTAGTGAATTTTGCTTTTTGTATTTTAGTTTTTTCATTTTGTAAAGATATGCAGTCCAAGCACTTAACTGAGTCTCTGTCTCAACTGCATTGTATTTAGGTCAATGTAGGATGCAGAACTCTTAATATACAAAGCATGCAAAGTGTGATATGACTGGTTACCTATATTGTCAGCATCTATCCTTGTTTATCAACTTTGTATCAAGGGAAGTTAATTCTAAATATACTCAACATAAAACTACCATTCCTCACTGAGTGCAATCCACAAGCTCAATCTCCTCACAGTCTGCATGCTGGTCGACTACCCATCCTTGGAAAATTAGCTGATAAAGTCAAAAAACATTTGAAGGCAGTAATATTTTGAAAGTGCGATCAGTTAGCTATACCCACAAACTTGTTTCAAGTATCACTGTTCCATAAATCAAACACTATTTTTCTGACTCGCTGTCTCCACAGCAACAGTCTAGCATGCACATAAGTTAAGTGTGACAGAGAGGGCCCTGTCGCTGTCATGGAACAGGAGACACCTTGCAATACAACCAATTGAGCAGTTAGGTTTGTCTGGCGCTGAGCTGATCGAGATGTCTGGATTGGCTGGGAGGGTGTGCTCGGGGATGCTGCGCGCATCTCAAAAGGCATCTGCACCACAGCTCGAGACAATTGCACCGCCATGCTACACAGAGAGGAGCTTTGTTCACATCGAGGAAGAGAGTGCCCGCTCCGCAGGATAACAACTACAGAACCCTTCACCTGCAAGACGGTGCCTGCCAGTCAGGACCGTCGAAACGACCCAGAGTTGCTGGGTGACCAACAGCAGCAGGTTAGTTTAGTGGCTGTTGATGCCAACTGGTAGAGAGAGGGTTTCGTAGTGTAGTAGGATTCTGGAGCGGGATGTCTCTTTTAATGAGGCTAGTGCTCTCCTTGTTTGGCAAACTTTTATTTTGAGCTTTGTTTTGTTTTGTTTATTGAATCTGATACTAGGGCTACCGTTGCTGGTACCCTTGTGGCAGCACTTATGTTGTATTAAATCTGCCTGTGCGTCATGTCAACACCCAGTGCTCTGTGTCTGACTCATTATTATTCATAATGACCCACATACGTAACATTTACGCTGTTACATTAAGTCTATGAGCAAAATCTAGAAAGCATTAATGTCTCCATCTCAGGAGACAAGTAAAAAAATATTTTTTAAAGCAGTTTTTAAGCTAATGAACATGTAGATAAGATATGTAAAATCCTGTTTTGATATTCTGTTTCAAGTCCACAGAATAAACTAATATCTTTAATGTACTGCTTTGCAAATGTATTACACATAGTCTACACTGTCAAGATATGTTGGTAGTTAACATGCCCTGCTGCACTAATGGAAATGCAATTGAAATATTCTTATTTTTAGTTTAATATGTATCCCTAATTAAGCACAGACAGGCAATTAGAGTTAAAACAAATTCAAATAATTTCAAGCACTTTGCTGTATACTGTTTCCACTGTGAATATGTAGAAGTTGGCAGAAGATGTGAAACAGACAACTGCTGATAATATATTGGATGACGAAAAAAAGCACAAGCTACCCAGTACCTGATTACAGGAGAGCATGTAATGCAATCTAATCAAGCATAAAAGCATTTAGAATGTCACTGTGTCCTGTGAAAACAAAACATGAGTCTAAAATTTATGAATAAACTGCATTTAAATTAAATCACAGAAAAAAATTAAAATAAACATTTTGGCTGATTAATAACCATCAGCATAACAACCCACTACAATTGGAAGCAACAACAAGAAAATAGCTAACCCCCAACCTTTAATGGGAGCTCGTGGAATGTGACTAGAGGTGAGGAACTCCTGGGTGGATTTTTAATGAGGCAAAAGCCAACAAAACATGTCCCAACTAATCCATTAAAGAAATTGATCTCTTGAGGGGTGAACTAGATGCATTTTGCGCAAGCTGTCCAGTGTTCCTCATTCAATATCAACTTGCATGTGCATGATCTTCTGTCAACTTCTAAATACCTCTCTCAGTTTTTCAGAGCTCCTTTACTGTTTGCATCTGCGTTGATGCAGGAACTTGTGTGACGCATCTACCTAAGGACAAGCAGGTGGCCAATAAGAACATAGTCAAAGAGTGCAGATTCAGTGCAAGGCTCTAATCTATACCTCTGTATATCTCTTTTTTTCTGGTCAGTTTCCAAGTTTCATAACTGTGCCGGCACGAGCCCAGAGTACTTTGATGAGTATGACGTCTATGAGTACAATAATGATTAATGGGTCATATGCATGCACCCTTATCCAGAAAACATTTCTAGATGGCTAGAAAAGTGTATTTAACAACAAACCTGATTTAAGAAAGACAAAACAAAACAGGCATTTAAAAAAGCTCACGATTCAGTCTGCGTACTATTTTATTTTCATACCTTTTTTATGAAGCCATTTGAAATAATAGCTCAGTACTGTAATGAAGGCACAGGTAATCTCATAAAAAAAATTCACCATGGACATTTAGGGTCAAAGATCCTAATATTTCTGTAATAGCTGTGCAATAATAAAGTTGCGTTTATCATAGTTAGAGTGAGGTGCATAATTATGAGCTTTTAAAAGAGGTCTCTGACGGCTTTGAATAACTTATTCATATCCCCATATTGCCAGATACGTCCTAGCAGCTGATCCATGATGTTATGATAGCCATAGTGGCCACACCTCCCTCGGTGCCAGCTACTTCTTATAGGGTTTGTAATAATAGAGTACAAACATCAAATTAAAATCCCTTCGTAATTTCATTATAATAGAACCCTTTTATAGTCTGCTCAGAAGTTCAGTACAGTGTACCTAATAATTCTTAGTTTAATACGTTTTTATTGCCCTCACAGGAGATGTGCTGCTGCTGACTTTATCATTGTCTTGTATAATATGTATGTGTCTGGGCCGTTAATTCATTGGGGCAATGAGACCTGAGTCATGCAGCAGAGCCTTTCTGACTTGGCTTAGGTAAAAAATAAAAAAAACATTGTTTTAGCATTAACTGTTTAAAATATGTCCTTGGGTAATCTTCCCACTGAAAATATTTGATTTTATAGTTGAATAAATCAAAATAAAATAAATAAAATGAGTAAGTTAATATTTGACATATAGTATTATGTCTGGCCTGGGATTAGGAAGCTATTGCTATAGAAATCAAACATTAAATAATGCTAAAGCACTGATTTATTCATTGGCATTATTGAGGGCTTGTAAAAGGGGATAGGGTTAGGGGACCTGAGATTTCAGGTGCAGTACATCTTAAGCAGCTGACTTCCCAGTGCGCATATCAATGATTCCAGTGTTAGGAGTACCATCCTGGGCATGTTTCAGAGGGCTATCCCTGCAGTTCTGCTTCCATTGCTTCAATGTGACTGTGTGGAGAAGCCTGCAATGTAGCTGTCATTGTTACTCCTTCACCCTAGATGTAATGTTCTATTCTCATTCAATATTGGAAAATAGTTCTAACCGAAAAAAGTATATATCATATTTTCTTTCACGACTGACAAAAAATCCTAAATCAATTAAGGCTACGGTCTTCATGATAAACGACTTGGATATTACATCTTATTGTACCTACCCATAGTCTGGTATCAAACATATATATGTACATTAAAAGGCCTCCTTGAAGATGGAATGTGCTACCAGTTGAGTTAAAGTTTTTAAAACTCAATTAACAAAGAGGTTGTTCAATTACTCCCACAAGCCATGCATTTGCTATCACTGTAGTGTGCTAGTAGAATGTACGATTTATGTGTTGTCTGCTGCCTCCAGGATACATGAGCTTTCGTTATTAGTTGTAGGGTGGGATTTGTTCAATCAGATATAACAATTGTGTATTGCAAATGGGGAGAGCATTCAAACAATCTAATTACTGTTTAAATGGCATCTGCGGTGATCCTAAGGTCAAAAAGCCAAGGCTGC
Source organism: Polyodon spathula (assembly GCF_017654505.1). Lineage (NCBI taxonomy): Eukaryota > Metazoa > Chordata > Actinopteri > Acipenseriformes > Polyodontidae > Polyodon > Polyodon spathula. The sequence goes on along the minus strand of NC_054538.1, from coordinate 4,487,274 downwards.
AGAAATCCACAATCAAAAACAGCGCCAGTGGCTGTTTTGATAGTCAAGTGTTACTGAGCTAAATAGCCGTTCCCAACCAGGGCCTATATTCATCATTCTTGTGTGAATAAATGGCTTGATTTGTATATACGCACATAGAATTAAATCCCAGCACCACCCTTAGGCCCAGGTCCTAATGCAGTTCAAGTTACAATTTTTTTTATAAATCTGCCTTTGATTATATCAAATTTACATGAGAAATAAATCACTTTTCTGTTTGCAATTATGTTAAGTGCTTTGTGGTTCTGTTAGTCCAATATTGGATTATCATTCGGAAAAGTCTAGGATGGAAAAGACTTCCTCATTCTTGACTGCTTGACGGCTCCCACTCCCTCCCACTCCCTCTCACTCTCTATTTGTAGAGTAGGTTGATTGTAGCTTGACTGCTCCCACTCCCTCTCCCTCTCTGTATTTGTAGAGTAGGTTGATTGTAGCTTGACTGCTCCCACTCCCTCTCCCTCTCTGTATTTGTAGAGTAGGTTGATTGTAGCTTGACTGCTCCCACTCCCTCTCCCTCTCTGTATTTGTAGAGTAGGTTGATTGTAGCTTGACTGCTCCCACTCCCTCTCCCTCTCTGTATTTGTAGAGTAGGTTGATTGTAGCTTGACTGTTCCCACTCCCTCTCCCTCTCTGTATTTGTAGAGTAGGTTGATTGTAGCTTGACTGCTCCCACTCCCTCTCCCTCTCTGTATTTGTAGAGTAGGTTGATTGTAGCTTGACTGTTCCCACTCTCTCTCCCTTTCTGTATCCAAGGCAGTTAGGGATTCATAGGCAAGCTGAAAGCAACTTAAACGCCAGCTAAAGGCTGCCAAAGAGAAACATGATAATAACTCACTCATAACATCATTTTAACACAGCATAATTTTAAAAAGCAAGGAAAAAGTGAAGAAATAAATAATAGGACATTTGAGTCTAGTTGCTCTAAATAGTATTTTGTATATAGGGTTACAACCCCTACAGTTGGTGGAAAATTTTAGGGGAGCAAGTCTATGTGCCCTTCCTCTTAGGTAAGCTTACAAAGTTTGGTGATCTATATGCTTGCATGAAGAGATCAGTTAAGCTTTGAGCCATTTCAGAGCAAAGACATACACTTATTGTCCATGCACAGTGGAATCTGTAGTGTCTGCTGGCTGTGCTTCACGTGACTATCAACCTTGACAGATGGGGAGCAGAAAAGCTTAAATTCAAAGCATCTAATATTTCATCATCAATACATGTCAATGTCATCTTATGGAATGATATATTTACTACTGTTGCCTTGTCGATTTGTTAATACAGTTTGTTAGACACTGCAACATCAAAATCGGCCCATTTGATTTGGTCTCTTGTCATTAACTGTCATTAACTGAAAAGCAGTCATCAGTACGGAGTGCCATGTGTAAAGAAAGCGTTAATATTTTAACATGTCTTTTTTTTCAGATTTAACTTAAATCTTGTATTTTTTCCCCAGATTTATAAATGTTGTGAAAATATATATATATATATATTTTTTAAATGTGTACATTCAGATATGATTTATAAATCTAATTACAAGATTTAACTAAATCTTAGATCTCTTAAATAGATTTAACATTTAGCAAAATATTTAACTAGCCAGCTAAATCTGGAGTTTGTATGCAAATGAGCTTGCCCGCTTTGTGCTTTCACGCAATTTGATTGGCTCTTGTAATGCTGAAATTTGCATATTTCCCAATTAGCACTACAAGAGCCAATCAAATAGTGTGAAAGGACAAAACTGGTGGGGGTTATTTGCTTACAAACTCCAAACTAGATTTATAAATTATATGTACAAAATATTTATTTTCACAACATGTATTAATCTGGGGTTAAAATACAAGATTTAAGTTAAATCTGGAAAAAAAGACGTTAAAATATTTAGTCTTTTTTTTTTACACATGGCACCCCATACATCAAATGTTTATAATGGATTACTACTTTAAAAATGCAGTGAAGAAGCTAAAATATGTCAAAATATAAAAGGCTGGATTTAATAAACTTATTTAAATGAAAACTTACATTTATTTTAATATTAGACATTTAATTCTAACATAATTTGCCACCAAATCTGAATTATAAATTGGTAATATTAACAAGGGGATTCACTCCACCACAGCTCCTCCAAAACCTCCCTGAACTTATATTGTTGCTATATCTACTTGTTTGTCAAAACTGATACAAAAAAATAACATCCCTCGTTAAGTTTTATGAATCAGGTAATACGCTGCCAAGTTAATTGTTTTTCTATCTAAATGTCTACAAACACTGCATAGAAAAGAAAAAAAAAACATAAAACATAAACATAAAAAGCATTGGCTTGGGGTCCCTGAGTGTTTTGTCCAGTTATAGTGCTGCTGCTGGGAGAGCAGGGTGAGTCACTCAATTTGGGCAATGGTAGTTCGCATCCAGGCCGAGCTTTGCCACGTCCAGGCCGAGCTTTGCTGAAGTCATACTGACTCTAACGTTCCTGGGGGGGGGGATGAGAAAACGACAGGGATTGCTTCTCCTCATCTCACAACAGCGAACCCTATTGGGCAGACACCGAGCACATTCAGAGTGGATAAGAGGCAGGGTTGGTCTCTGTTCTCTGGAAAATCAATAGCCTGTCCACCTCTGCTCTGGATTGCTCAGCATAAAAGTGATTCTGGCTTTAGGCTTGTGAGATCGGAGGATGGTCACACGCCCTCAAAGAGTCTGTGCTGTGTGGGGACTCGCCGCGGGCAGGAGAAAAACATAATTGGACATTCCAAATTGGAGGAAAATAAATAAAGATATGAATTGGTCACTCATTAGCTTTAGTCATCATGGCAAATGTTCAGCCTTTCCTTGTATTGTCAGTCTCGTTAGTATATAAAAATCAGTATGGGTTTTTCTAGCTGTAAAAAAAACAACATATCAAACGAATGCAACATTGGAAGAGCCAGAGTTACAGTTTAACAAATAGTGTTATAGTTTTACAAATATTGACCCTCATTACTTATTATGTATCTCACCTGCATATCAAAGCCGACACAATGCAGTACATACCATTGATTAAATCATTCACTGTTGCTACCTAATATTTCTTTATAACTAGGGTCTGTGAAACGAGCCGCAAGCCACTATATCAATTATAGTACAAACCCTTTCAGACTGCTTCAGGGATAGAAAAAATGTTTGCATAAATAAGAGTTATTTTTCTCTATTTTGTACTCTTGAACGATTTTGTGGCCGTTTCTCCAGTTCAGGCCAGATAAAAGGGTTGACTGCAGTTTTAACTTTGAAAAAAGTTGATTTGCTCATCTCTCACAATTAAACAAATGTCAGCATCCAGTCAGAATAGGGGCCCCTAAGCCTTGAAGTCAGTGAGCACTTCGAAAGACAGCTACCAACATGTCACAGTGACAGATTTCACAGCCATGCCCCCTTGGCTTCGTACCGCTTCAGCTTCTTTGACCCTCTGAACGTTTGCTGCGATTCTTCTGTACTGGTGCAGATCGTTCTTAGAGAGTCATTTGGAATCGTTAACACAGCGCTGCACTGTAATGATCTTCAGAGATCCCAACTTCAGAGTCGTGTTTTCTGTAAGATACGTTAAATAATCATCAGTGGATCAGGGCTACTCTTTAAAAAGTCCCCTCATCTACTTGAGGTGCCAATGGCTTATGCAATTGATCATGTCCCCCTTCTAGCTTTCTGCAAACCCTCACAGAGGTCAATGTGAATTGATGTGACTGGTATGCTTATTGCCAGGCTGTGACATTTATACCTAAGAATGGTTTATTTTCATCATTTCAAAATACTGCACTGCAGCACTGGTGTTCATCGACAGCCTTGAAAGGAGCAAGGCTATTAGCTCCAAAGCACTGTTGGTTTTGTCAGTAGCGACACATTATTTAATGAGAAATGTTTCGGTCAGAGGATGTTGATGGATAACTTTTATTTATGCTCTCCACCCTCAACAGAGTTGAGTCTCAACGAAAATACCTTCTGAATTATAACTGAGACTGTGGATGAATCTGTACTTGAGCTTTGGTTTAGGATGTGAAGATGAATCCTGTGCAGAAATATATTCACGTTGTGCCATCTAGAGGGCAGTTTAGGAATTACATCCCACTCAATTGTAAATATGGTACTCTGCATAGTCTAATGCAAGCTTGCCCTTTTCCAGCTATAGTTTTTTAAACATGCATAACACTGAAGATTGATTTATTGATTCATTATAATTGTTTTACCAGAAATACTTTCTTGAGCGATATCATCTTGTTTCCAAGTGTAGCCAGGGACATATAAATGTAAAAGCTATAAAGTGTAGATAAATGGGAAAGCACAATGAATCTGTGTTTCATATTGAAACAGTGTGTCAAAGAGAGAGGATGCTGCCCTAAACTTTATCCCTTTCAGGGTTTTGTGTTTTTAAGAATCCCTAAATCAAGATTTTAGATGTCACTAGGTTCATGCTGAATTTTAGTTTTTTTTTTTTCAACGATAAGCAGCTGGCTTGACAGTGTGCCCTTTGTTACACAGTTGTTTCACAGAGAGAAACAAAAGTTTCAAAAATACTGAAATGATCATATACATTACGTTTTTGACAGTCCCCAATGTGTTATTTATTCTGTTCTAATATCAGCATCAGTGGAATACTGTAGATGGCCCACGAGAAAAAAAACATGAAACAAAGTACTGAAATTAATGTTAGTCTTTGAGAAAACTACACATGGCATGTAATAAACAACAAAAATGCCTTTCTAACATTATAGGCAGGGTTTTTGGTTTTAACCGATAAACTGATAAAACACCAACTGAACAAAAACATGAAAGGACACCAGATACAGTTCTCCCCCTTTATAAGGCGGCCGTTTATACTGCGGAAGAGGTTATAAGGTGGTATGGTCATGGCTCCCATATGCCCCATAATGCCATTACACCAACACTAGTATTCTCATTATAAGGCAGGACACAAATAGCACTTAACTATGGCTCCAAAAACTACAGCGTTATAAAGGGGAGCACTGTATTGCTTCTTTTGGTGTTTTCATGTCTCTCCATTCATGATGCATTTTAAAGTATTTTGCTGCAACAAGGACTAATTGCACTGTGATTCCAACCTATGCTGCTATTGGTTTAAGCAGTTCTCAGGATTCCTCAACACATCAAAACTCCACAAAAGTATTTTTGGAAAATAACGCTACAGCCGTTCCGGGCATCTAAGACAAAGTGCAACTTAAATGCCCAAAAGTAAAGGAAGTACTGCCATTCTGTTCTCTGCCAGTAGGGTCTGCAATCAGAAATAGTGTTGTAAAAGATGCCAGATCTTATTTTCTGAAATGTTTCTTGTCACTATCCAAACTCCTAAGAGAGAATACTAGACCAGCAGCTAAACAGTAGGGTACCACCCTCATACCTCTGATGCTTGCTTCCATATTAAGCGAAAAGCAGTACTGAGCTTATTAGTAAAGTAAATACTGACAACCAATGGAAGGATTATTATTTTCTGCTGACCAGCAGTTTATTGCTGAATTGCTTGAACATAAGCAAACATTATGTTTTCCAGCTGTGTTTTTCTATAATATAATGAGTGCTACTTTTGTGCTGCTGGCTTTCCTGCTTGTCTTGTTTCAGTATATAGACGTACTGGTGGGGTTAATCGCTATCCTCCAACAGTTTCTCAGTATGTTGAGGTTATCTACAGTACTGGCACAAATACTTGTTTTAGAGGAGACAGTGATACCTATTCAGAGATATCAGGGTATTTAGTAAGTGAGGGGTCTGAGTGAGGAAAAATGGGCAATATAATCCCTAGCTCTAGTCTTGATGTAATCACCCTTGCTTTGTGGTTTAAAAATCCTGTGATCTCAATGTGACAGGCAGGTTTCAAGTGCAGTTCATGTGCAATGTATACTTTTTAAAAGTTCACTTACAACTGTATTTTCAATAAAATGCACAGCGCTTTTAAATCTATAATACTTTTCTTCGTTCTGTAATTGAAAGTATGCATTTGTCTTAAACTCCTGATAAATCCTCCTGCTACCACCTCCGAAACATCTCAAAAGTCTGTCTCTACCATTCCCTCCCAGATGCAGAGATAGTTTTTCATGCATTCTTCTCCTCCTGACTCAACTAATACAACTCTCTCAATGGTGGTCTTCTATCGCGTGCCATAAACCAATTGCAGCTGGTTCAAAATGCAACCTTACCAGATGTAAAAAACATGATCACATCACCCCCTGTCTTGTCCAGCTGCACTGGCTGCCTGTAAAGTTCAGGATTACTTTCAAAATTCTCCTGCTTGTCTACAAGGCCCTTCATCACACAGGTTCAGAGTATCTCCCCAACCTGCTGACCCGCTATGTCCCTGCATGCAAGCTGAGGTCCTCTGACTCTGGCCTGCTTGTCACACCCAAGCAAAAGTGCATCACACTCGGAGAGCTCTCTTTTAGCTTCATGGCTCTGGCTCTCTGGAACTCTCTCCCAGTTTTAGTACATGTAGCTCCCAGACACTCGCTTCAAATCAACTATCAAGACCCACTTGTTCTCTTTTGCTTTCAATGCTCTTTAAGTCTGATATCTTTTATTAGCTGCTGTCGAAATTGCTATTTCAGATTTTCTACATCTTATTTGTATGATTCCGAATGACACCCACATCCACAGTGTATTATGTATAGTTCCTCACTATCTTGTAAAGTGTTTTGTGATGGTGGTCCACTATGAAAGGCGCTATATAAAATAAATATTGATTGATTGAATAAGAATTACTTATAATGAGTTTTTTTTTGTTGGGAATTGACGAGAATTGACTGTGCATGTAAATATTAGTTTGCAACTTGCAGCCCTGTTAGCTAATACAGTGTCACATTTCTAACTTTTTGTCAAAAGGAACTAGTCAAAAATAAAAAAATTCACAACAGCTTGTTAAGTAACAGTTTTTGGGTACAGTTTGGCTTGCTAGAAGGTTGTTTTCAGGAGATATAAAACAAAGGCTGTCTGAAACTCAATGTTGTGTTTCTGCATTGATGTGTTCCCAGCTTATTAATGTACTATAATAAATATTCAGGGTGGGTTATGCTTAATAAAGCAGCTGCCGAACACATGAGTGACAGTAGTGGAAAAGGTATCCGATCTGTACTTCCCTTCTCACATTTCTTTAACTTTTTTAGCATTGTAAAGTTTTTTGGGGTTTTTTTTTCTGTCAAATGGAAAATGTTTTTTTTGTCACCTTGTTGAAATGAAGATGAAATACAATTAAATAAATCAGATTTAAAAAGTTGAAAAGCTTGAACTGTCCTAAACTGTCCCAGGGTACTGGAGTCATAGCGTAACCCTACATGCAACACACTCTCTTTATTCGCTGTGTGTTTAGGTATGAATGTTGCATAACAAAGGGGGTACCACTGCCAGATTAAAGTAACCTGATTTCCTGTAAGTGCCATTGTCTGGCTCTGTTGTACTTGCTGGTGGAGAGCTCTAAGCCTCAACCACTGGGTACGTGAATCAAACCTTAATGCCTGCCAGATCATAACAATAGCGATAAAAAGTATTGCAGTAAATCAATCTTTTACAATGTGCAGGGCAATGACCATACAGTGAAGGTCTGTTTGTGTTAGGGATTTATACCTAATACGTTTTTAACTGACACAACTAATAACATTAACTGCATCGAAAATCATACCAAATGCATCGAAAGGGGCGTCCGCAGCAGAAAGAGCTTGTTATTACAGATCCATTAAACTACATGTGTGCTCATTTATGATTATATGTTAGTGTGTTTTTAGATTGTAAAGCTCTTTGAGATGTGCTGCATGAATTGTGCTATATAAAATAAAGATTATTTTTATATTATTATAACATTGTAAAATCAATCTATAAACTGGAGTCATTTAACAGATATGATTCCTTTGTTTATAATTGGGGGTAAGTAAAAATAAAAGCCAGGTAAAGAATGATTAAGAGAAAAATTATTATTATTTAATATTAAGGATTTGTGATGAATTAAAATGACATTAGAAGCTATACACTCATCCAGATTCTTCATTCACTTCTCTGCTGAGGCCCCTGTGATGCTCTGTGCTACAGGAGTTTTGTGATTTTGGGAGTCAGCTGTTTTACACCAAAATTACCATATGTTCCCTTTCAGATACCCCAGGCAAACTATATAATATATATATATATATATATATATATATATATATATATATATATATATAGTTATACACATAGTTTCTTTTCATTGGTGAAGAAAAAAATAAAATTTTCTAAAATTTTTATGATATAACAGTTTGTTTTTTTCAGATAAGCGTCACAGTCAATCCACGTTAAGTGCAGTCTGCAAAACATGAAAAAAAATGCTTTTAAATATTTTGAGGCAGTATTTCGAAGCCGTAACCACCTACCAATCGACAAAAAAGTACATTATTGTTGGATCGATAGTGTTCAAGAACTTGAAAAAGATGCAAGCTTTGAATTAGAGGGGACAATGCAACCTGAGGCAAAAAAAAAAAAAAAAAGTTTATAAATGTGTCAGACAAAACAACAAGAAATTGCATAGTTTCAGACATTGTGGAAATCTATATTCCCATGGATTATCTGTGATGCAGAAATTACTGTAATGAACTGTAGTTATTGCATTGCAACAAAGAAAAATAAGATAATATAACAAAACACAATGCAGCCATGTATCGTGTCATCATCAATACCTTGTTCAGTAAAGAAAAAGAAACCTTTACATCATCTATGTGGACTGACTGCATATTACCTTGCCAAGAAGAACAGGACGAATTCAGACTTTGGGGATCTAATTGTAATCCAGTGAAGTCAGGTAAACAACATTCAATTCATGTATATTAAATAGAATCTCATTAATAACAGCCGTGTTAGAGGTTCCTGTGAAATCAAGCCAAATTATTAGCTCCGATTTGCTTTCATTGACTCAAAAATCTCCAATAAAGTCAGCATTATTTGCAGTCCCAAACCAAAATATTTTAATTACAACAGGTGTTATGCCAAATAGTGTCAACTGGCAGTTTTTGGCACTATTGGTGTGAAATACGGTCTCCCTACTAAACAGTGTCACCAGCACAATTGTGTCTCATTGAAGATTACGACTAAAGTAACAATGTGCAATAGATTGTATAGCCATCATATTGATTTGATATTTTAATTGTGTTGCATTTAATTGTGTTGCATTCAGCGATTCCCCTCTCCCTCTAGCACTGGAGAAGGCAGCGTTGGCTCCTCTCCCTTTGGCGCTGGAGACGATGGAAATGGAGATAGCAGGAGCCCTGCCATATCTGCAGTCAGGTAGCTGATTACCATGTCCGCAATGTCTGGGAGGGACACTGGGCGGTGTTGCTTTTCCCAGGCTTCCCATCGCTCTCCATCTCTGGCTCACAGGAGGTTGATCACATCGGGGAGGGCCTCTTCGGCATTCCTCCCAGGCTCCACCAGCCAGACCAAGACTCCCGCAGAGGAGAGTGAATTTGTCGGCCTCTGAGCCAGTGGGACCTTTTTCCCTGATGCCGGACACTCAAGCTCCTCCATCCTCTGCCATGCATTGCTCTGGATGAGTGGCAGGTACGTGACCTCGCCACACAGGAAGCACCACCCTTCCTCATCCAGACAGGCGAGGCAAACATCCTGCGTAGTAGAGATGTGACGGGACTTGTGACCGGCCCTGCACTGCTGTTGCTGCACCTCCTGCTGCTGCTGTTGCTGCTTTCTCCTGCCACTTCTTCCCATTTTAATTTATTTTTTATTTTTTTCCAAACAAACTTATTTGTAATCCTTTTTTTTTAAATTAATTTCACCTGCTGTATTCTTGGTCCAACTCGTGGCGGCACTGTAATCCCACTTCTGGACACCATATGTGAACAGGATGGCTTGCAGTGGTAACGTCAGTCAGGAACACAGACTCAGGAAGTCTGGCACTCAGTGTTTTGTTAAATAATAAACCAAAGATTTAAACAAACACAACAAAAAGGAATTAAAACACAGCCTCGAACCACTCAATATTTCATTAGCTAACCACAACTACAATTATTAGGCACACCCTCTATCTACTACTTATTATCTTAACCCTTTGAGTAATACGCACGTACCGGTGCATTCACTGCTCTCTTGTCCCCAGGGAGCACGAACGTACCAGTGCATTCACTGCTCTCTGGTCCCCAGGGAGCACGAACGTACCAGTGCATTGACTGCTCTCTGGTCCCCAGGGAGTATGCACGTACCAGTGCATTCATTGCTCTCTGGTCCCAAGGGAGCACGAACGTACCAGTGCATTCACTGCTCTCTGGTCCCCAGGGAGCACGAACGTACCGGTGCATTCACTGCTCTCTGGTCCCAAGGGAGCACGAACGTACCGGTGCATTCACTGCTCTCTGGTCCCCAGGGAGTACAAACGTACCGTTGCATTCACTGCTCTCTGGTCCCCAGGGAGTATGCACGTACCGGTGCATTCACTGCTCTCTGGTCCCCAGGGAGCACAAATGTACCGGTGCATTCACTGCTCTCTGGTCCCCAGGGAGCACAAATGTACCGGTGCATTCACTGCTCTCTGGTCCCCAGGGAGCACGAACGTACCGGTGCATTCACTGCTGTCTGGTCCCCAGGGAGCACACACGTACCGGTGCATTCACTGCTCTCTGGTACCCAGGGAGCACAAACGTACTGGTGCATTCACTGCTCTCTGGTCCCTAGGGAGCACAAACGTACCGGTGCATTCACTGCTGTCTGGTCCCCGGGAGCACACACGTACCGGTGCATTCACTGCTCTCTGGTCCCCAGGGAGTACAAACGTACCGTTGCATTCACTGCTCTCTGGTCCCCAGGGAGTATGCACGTACCGGTGCATTCACTGCTCTCTGGTCCCCAGGGAGCACAAACGTACCGGTGCATTCACTGCTCTCTGGTCCCCAGGGAGCACGAACGTACCGGTGCATTCACTGCTCTCTGGTCCCCAGGGAGCACAAATGTACCGGTGCATTCACTGCTCTCTGGTCCCCAGGGAGCACAAACGTACCGGTGCATTCACTGCTCTCTGGTCCCCAGGGAGCACGAACGTACCAGTGCATTCACTGCTCTCTGGTCCCCAGGGAGCACAAACGTACCGGTGCATTCACTGCTCTCTGGTCCCCAGGGAGCACGAACGTACCGGTGCATTCACTGCTCTCTGGTCCCCAGGGAGCATGCACGTACCGGTGCATTCACTGCTCTCTGGTCCCCAGGGAGCACGAACGTACCAGTGCATTCACTGCTCTCTGGTCCCCAGGGAGCACGAACGTACCGGTGCATTCATTGCTCTCTGGTCCCCAGGGAGTACAAACGTACCGGTGCATTCACTGCTCTCTGGTCCCCAGGGAGCATGCACGTACCAGTGCATTCACTGCTCTCTGGTCCCCAGGGAGCACAAACGTACCGGTGCATTCACTGCTCTCTGGTCCCCAGGGAGCACAAACGTACCGGTGCATTCACTGCTCTCTGGTCGCCAGGGAGCACGAATGTACCGGTGCATTCATTCAGATTTTTAAAAACTCACCACTCAAAGGATTAATCAATCTTCAAAAGCAGAGGACATTATTTGAGAAATGTGTAATTTATCTGCTAACAATCTTTTTTAAAGTGACTGCATGCAAACCAAATCAATAAAAAAAAATTATATTGTGTATTTTTCATCAATGCACTTTACAGAGAGTATGAAAGAAATACATGAATGGTAGATTTGTTCAAATAAAAAACATAATGAGTCTAGGTTTGTTTTAATAAACAGGTTTTTTGCTTTAATACAAAAGGGTCAGAATATTCCCATAAAAATAAATCTGCCTAGTAAATCTGCATCTGTTGTTGAAAAGATTCCAAAGAAAAAAGTACTAAAGTAAGATTAGGGACTGGTTCATATTGTGTGCACGAAGCTGAAGCCTGGCGTGAGAAACATACCGAATGCAAGTGTTTCTATGAATACCTGTCACCTTGGGTTTTGCCATGCTTTGTTAAACTTATTAGACTACAATAAACATTTAGAAGACATCAAAAATTTTGTCGATTATTATTATTACATACTCTATTATTGAGTATTTGTATTCTTCTGGATAAATATTGAGAAGATATGACTTAATTTCACTACTTTCCTTTCCTTTGTCTGTGCAATGTGCTTGCCCTAATACAAACACACAAAACTAAATTCCAAAGCACATCAAAAAGAAGAACTCAACCCTATATAAGCAGGTTGCTTTAAAAACACAAAAATGATTAAATAAGAAAATATATAACAATGTTCTAAAACCATGATGAAAAACAGGAAATTCAAAATAAGGACGTAAATATAAGGTCATACGTATGAAACATTGGTAAGTAGCCTGACGGCTTTGACCAAAATGGATTAAACTCATCCTTTGAAGGAAATGTAGCCATGGTGAAATTTGGAATGCTGCAGATCACTATGGAAGTTACTAATAAACCATTCAATGCAGTTTAATAAGCAAGAGAATTCAGTTCTGTGTTAAATTTTACAGGACCATTGGGTATTTTCTAGTTGAGATAAATTATAGCTTTGGAGAGAAATACAAAGGCTATTTTTACAACACAATATCTTTCAGTTAAGATGAAATGCTGGAGTACCACAATATCAGACAGTGTAAAAGATTGTCTGCACCTCATCGATAAGAATATGGAATTTAAACATAGTTAAATTCAAACATGAACTTTATAATAGGACAGTGGAGTATGTGGTGCATAAACATACATACAGAATGATCCATCTCATGAAATGCTGACAGTAATTAATGCATTTCTAATCACTTACAGCAAGTATTGTGAGCCAAAGAACAGAGTCGGTGAAAAGCAGTTTACATAAGACGCTGGAAATAGCTAAATTATTAATAAATGTAAACCAATGTTAATGGTTTGCAGCTGTTTATACTCATGCTCTGTATGTATCATACCCAATAACAACGAAGTTCCAATGGCGCTTGCTTTATATAACTTCCGATTTTAAAACTGACGATTTTAAAATTAACGACATGCACTTCAGGTTGGTCCTGTCCATTTCAGGCCTGCCCATTTCTGAATCTGGATCCCTCTGATCCCTTTTTTAAAACAGGGTTTCAGCCTTGGCTGTAGTCGATCACTCATTATGTCTTGGCCAATTTTCACTAATATGATAAACACACAGTTCAATAGTGTTTGTCATTATCAGCTGTCTAATGCTTCCAAGAAAGAGTTGTACCTTCCTAACTCTCTCAGTCTTTATAAAAAAAACTTTTTTTTTCATGGAATCTTCACACACTGAAGTTAAAGAGAGGCAGTTTCTTCATTGAGCTTAATGTAGCTACAGCACTGCTCTTGACAGTGTTCAGGCTGGGGAATAATACGCTTGTCAACCCCTAGCAGTTTCTATTGCAACATTATATCATGCCAAGGCATTAAGATTTCAAAAGCACTTTACAAAGTTCTACAGAGCCAATCTATTTGTTAAAGGCAAGGGAAAGCTTCACTGAACAAGGGAAGGGTCATGGCATTCCTAATATCACTGGACAGGCAGTTCCACAGAGATGGGGTGTAAAACACCACCAAGATGTTTTTATTGTATTAAGGGTCGAATGAGAAATGTAATTTCATTTTTCCTTTCTCTTCCTGGCAAATTGTTCAGCAATAGAGGAGTCGGATGAATCATTTAACCGAGCTGAGTAAAGTGGTAGAGAGGGAATCTGATATGAGAGAAGTCTGAAAACTGAACGAAGAAAAAATGATTATCAGCACAATACCCCCAAAGTCGAAATAAAATAAATTGAATTTGAAATGAGTATGATTCACATTTAGTGAGAAATGTGAAGCAAAGCATTGGATCATCCAGGTCTGTCTCTTCAGTGAATTCCCTGCTATCTGAAATTCAAATGAACTCTGGTTTACCTCTTACAGAAAAATAAACACAAACAGAGTAAACACAGTCTATCAGGAGTTCATACTGGAAGCATTGTAACCTGTGCAAAGCTCAGCTTATTATAAATGAGCTCATACCCTGGAGTGTATTAAATGACCCTCGAGGGAATAGCTCAGCAGTTTCCAGTAATTTACACTTCCATTTCTTACTTCTGTAACTTTTTTTAGCTTATTGTTTTATTTGTATAAATACAGAATCCACTGTGATAAATTAAACTAGCTGGTATAACATAAACATGATTAAATACTAGAGATTCAGGTTTAGATAACTGTGTTTTAATTTGCATATTTAACATTAAAAAGAGAATTGTGTTTGACAAAATATTAGAAACCCCTGCCATTAAAAAAAAAACAGATGGATAACAAAAGACTTCTGCATGAAAATATTCAGAAGCCAAAAATACTATTGAATAGGATTGATTGTATTGCTTCCCCATCGTGAGACTATGTACTGTATGAGGAACAGTACAGCTGAAGTCTAAGAGCACAGGAAGCTTTCCAGTCATTCCAGAGGCTGTTTATTTGTGTCATTGCTGGTCAAAGTTAGGTGAAGTTGACTGACAGCTGCTGCAATAAGATATGATACACAGCTGTATTTTGTATTTTAAGGCCACGTCATTCTATACTTATGGATGTATTGTGTTGGAATATCTCCACATCAACATGTAAAATGTGCATTTGGTCTCACTTTTAATTGGATTCTATAATGTCTGTGATTTATGTCACACTGACTGATTTAAACAAATTGAAAGTGGTGGTAAATCAGAAGGGACTGAGCTGCTAGAGACGCTGTCATCTCATAATCTTCAATTACTTTGTGTGAATTTCAGTAAGCGCACTGGAACAACTTTAATCAGTCTTCCAGGATGCATCTCAATGTTTTTTTTTTCTTTTTTCTTCTCAAATAAGGAATCATTTCATATTCTAAACCGTAACATCTGTTTCAGTTATCCAGGGACTGCAAGAAGAGGCATTATGGCATTAGTATGTTTCCCTTTATACCACAAAAACAACCATATTACAGTCACCACATCCCGTTTTTCATACATTTATTAATTCAAGTTGTTTATAGTTGGGCAGAATTGAGTAAAGAACATAACAGAAAAGAAAGTGTTTACCTTTTGTTCGAAACTAATACATACTGAAGTGGTAATCATAGTCTGAGATATGTTCAACAGTACTGTGTGTTTAACTCGCTTCTCGTTGCCTTCAGTCCTTTATCATCCAACCTTGGCAGCGCAGTTTAGTAAATTGGAAGGTTAATTTTCAAATTGTTTTTTATTATTATGATTTTTTTAATTGTGTTTTTTCACAAATGAAATTACAAATGAGGCACTTCAGCAGAAAATAAAGGCTGTAATGATCCTAAATTGTTATAGCCCCTGAGAATTGATGCCTATGGATAAAGAAATCGCTGTCTGTTTGTTTTTGTTTTTATGTGTTTGATTGTTTGTTGTTTTTTTTTTTAATAAAACTGAAATGAACAATTACTGAAACATGTTTATACCTGATCATTAGTAATATTATGTAGAGGTTCATTCACCTTGAACCTGCAGTAGCTTAACTGGCTGATAGGACCGGCTGTGCACATCCCCTTTCCATGAAGAAGCAAACTGGTTTTCATGGAGATTATTTTCAAACCAATGACTTGCTGGCCGGCAGTACTTTAAGAATGCCTCACAGTATATTTGGTAACTGTGGAACCAACACGGCCAGAGGTCAAAGCCAGGACCTCAGCCAAGGTATTATTGTTGACTAGATAATCAACATTTATAGGGATTAAATATAGTTTGGCTCTGGTGACAGACCTCACTATTTTAACACTATAGGTTCCCAAATTAAATAAACAAAATATTTTATAATATGGTGTGACACAGAGTGAATGAATGCAAATCACAACCTCCCTCTCGACCCTTGAGAGCACTGTACAACAGGAACTGCATGCCACATAGTGAATGGTTGGGCAGTTCATTCCAGGGGCAGTCGGAAGCTGGCCATTCCAGCACTGTACCCTACTAAGAGCACACACTGTCCAGAGCCGTGTCTGTGTTTGTGTTGTATCTGTACCTTTGTAATTATTATTTCGGGGCTGCAACCCCTTGTTTTGGCGCTGGCGATACCCATTGTTGGGTAGAGCCAGCTTTATTATTTAAACCCGGTCAAGGAGACTATTAAGGACATTTTTTAAAGAACTTGAACCGTGAACTCTGTGTCTGTCTTTGTGTGAAGCACCCTTTTACGACACACTGCAACCCACACGTTCACATATGGGTTAAAATTAGACGATAATGTTGTATACGGTAGCTATTTTAATTCAGGCAAGTTCAGCACTTAGTAAGATGCTCATGTCTTTAGTTACTCTTGTGTGTGTATCACTTTATCACTGGTGACCCAGAGATAGGAGATGTGCTTTCAATAGACTAGACTAGACTAGATCTGATCTCCTGGACATTGATGCAAAATGATCAACATTCTGTCACTCACTGTTAATTGCAGTAAATGCCCAAGTATAGACATTCAACATTTGCTTTGACAATAATATAACACTGGGTTTTTGCATCGGTTCTTCCTCGGGGTAACAAACCTGCAATAGATCGTACATACTGTATCATAGAAAAATCCTGAATCCCACTGCACACCTACATTATCATGGGACAAAATCCTGAATCCCATTGCACACCTACATTATCATGGGACAAAATTCTAAACTCCATTGCACACCTACAATATCATGGGACAAAATCCTGAATCCCATTGCACACCTACAATATCATGGGACAAAATCCTGAATCCCATTGCACACCTACATTATCATGGGACAAAATTCTAAACTCCATTGCACACCTACAATATCATGGGACAAAATCCTGAATCCCATTGCACACCTACATTATCATGGGACAAAATTCTAAACTCCATTGCACACCTACAATATCATGGGACAAAATCCTGAATCCCATTGCACACCTACATTATCATGGGACAAAATTCTAAACTCCACTGCACACCTACATTATCATGGGACAAAATTCTAAACTCCACTGCACACCTACAATATCATGGGACAAAATCCTGAATCCCACTGCACACCTACATTATCATGGGACAAAATTCTAAACTCCATTGCACACCTACAATATCATGGGACAAAATCCTGAATCCCATTGCACACCTACATTATCATGGGACAAAATCCTAAACCCCACTGCACACCTACATTATCATGGGACAAAATTCTAAACTCCACTGCACACCTACAATATCATGGGACAAAATCCTGAATCCCATTGCACACCTACATTATCATGGGACAAAATTCTAAACTCCACTGCACACCTACAATATCATGGGACAAAATCCTGAATCCCATTGCACACCTACATTATCATGGGACAAAATTATAAACTCCACTGCACACCTACAATATCATGGGACAAAATCCTGAATCCCATTGCACACCTACATTATCATGGGACAAAATTCTAAACTCCACTGCACACCTACATTATCATGGGACAAAATTCTAAACTCCATTGCACACCTACAATATCATGGGACAAAATTCTAAACTCCACTGCACACCTACAATATCATGGGACAAAATTCTAAACTCCACTGCACACCTACAATATCATGGGACAAAATTCTAAACTCCACTGCACACCTACATTATCATGGGACAAAATTCTAAACTCCACTGCACACCTACAATATCATGGGACAAAATCCTGAATCCCATTGCACACCTACATTATCATGGGACAAAATTCTAAACTCCATTGCACACCTACAATATCATGGGACAAAATCCTGAATCCCATTGCACACCTACAATATCATGGGACAAAATTCTAAACTCCACTGCACACCTACAATATCATGGGACAAAATTCTAAACTCCACTGCACACCTACAATATCATGGGACAAAATTCTAAACTCCACTGCACACCTACATTATCATGGGACAAAATTCTAAACTCCACTGCACACCTACAATATCATGGGACAAAATCCTGAATCCCATTGCACACCTACAATATCATGGGACAAAATCCTGAATCCCATTGCACACCTACATTATCATGGGACAAAATTCTAAACTCCACTGCACACCTACAATATCATGGGACAAAATCCTGAATCCCATTGCACACCTACAATATCATGGGACAAAATCCTGAATCCCATTGCACACCTACATTATCATGGGACAAAATTCTAAACTCCACTGCACACCTACAATATCATGGGACAAAATCCTGAATCCCATTGCACACCTACATTATCATGGGACAAAATTCTAAACTCCACTGCACACCTACAATATCATGGGACAAAATCCTGAATCCCATTGCACACCTACATTATCATGGGACAAAATTCTAAACTCCACTGCACACCTACATTATCATGGGACAAAATTCTAAACTCCACTGCACACCTACAATATCATGGGACAAAATCCTGAACCCCACTGCACACCTACATTATCATGGGACAAAATCCTAAACTCCACTGCACACCTACAATATCATGGGACAAAATCCTAAACTCCACTGCACACCTACAATATCATGGGACAAAATTCTAAACTCCACTGCACACCTACAATATCATGGGACAAAATCCTAAACTCCACTGCACACCTACATTATCATGGGACAAAATCCTAAACTCCACTGCACACCTACAATATCATGGGACAAAATCCTGAATCCCATTGCACACCTACATTATCATGGGACAAAATCCTGAATCCCATTGCACACCTACATTATCATGGGACAAAATCCTAAACCCCACTGCACACCTACATTATCATGGGACAAAATTCTAAACTCCACTGCACACCTACAATATCATGGGACAAAATCCTGAATCCCATTGCACACCTACATTATCATGGGACAAAATTATAAACTCCACTGCACACCTACAATATCATGGGACAAAATCCTGAATCCCATTGCACACCTACATTATCATGGGACAAAATTCTAAACTCCACTGCACACCTACAATATCATGGGACAAAATCCTGAATCCCATTGCACACCTACATTATCATGGGACAAAATTCTAAACTCCACTGCACACCTACATTATCATGGGACAAAATTCTAAACTCCACTGCACACCTACATTATCATGGGACAAAATCCTAAACTCCACTGCACACCTACATTATCATGGGACAAAATCCTAAACTCCACTGCACACCTACAATATCATGGGACAAAATCCTGAATCCCACTGCACACCTACATTATCATGGGACAAAATTCTAAACTCCACTGCACACCTACATTATCATGGGACAAAATTCTAAACTCCACTGCACACCTACAATATCATGGGACAAAATCCTGAATCCCATTGCACACCTACATTATCATGGGACAAAATCCTAAACTCCACTGCACACCTACATTATCATGGGACAAAATCCTGAATCCCATTGCACACCTACATTATCATGGGACAAAATTCTAAACTCCATTGCACACCTACAATATCATGGGACAAAATCCTGAATCCCATTGCACACCTACATTATCATGGGACAAAATCCTAAACTCCACTGCACACCTACATTATCATGGGACAAAATCCTGAATCCCATTGCACACCTACAATATCATGGGACAAAATCCTGAATCCCATTGCACACCTACATTATCATGGGACAAAATTCTAAACTCCACTGCACACCTACAATATCATGGGACAAAATCCTGAATCCCATTGCACACCTACATTATCATGGGACAAAATTCTAAACTCCACTGCACACCTACAATATCATGGGACAAAATCCTGAATCCCATTGCACACCTACATTATCATGGGACAAAATTCTAAACTCCACTGCACACCTACATTATCATGGGACAAAATTCTAAACTCCACTGCACACCTACAATATCATGGGACAAAATCCTGAATCCCATTGCACACCTACATTATCATGGGACAAAATTCTAAACTCCACTGCACACCTACAATATCATGGGACAAAATTCTAAACTCCACTGCACACCTACAATATCATGGGACAAAATTCTAAACTCCACTGCACACCTACAATATCATGGGACAAAATTCTAAACTCCACTGCACACCTACATTATCATGGGACAAAATTCTAAACTCCACTGCACACCTACAATATCATGGGACAAAATCCTGAATCCCATTGCACACCTACAATATCATGGGACAAAATCCTGAATCCCATTGCACACCTACATTATCATGGGACAAAATTCTAAACTCCACTGCACACCTACATTATCATGGGACAAAATTCTAAACTCCACTGCACACCTACAATATCATGGGACAAAATCCTGAATCCCATTGCACACCTACATTATCATGGGACAAAATTCTAAACTCCACTGCACACCTACAATATCATGGGACAAAATCCTGAATCCCATTGCACACCTACATTATCATGGGACAAAATTCTAAACTCCACTGCACACCTACAATATCATGGGACAAAATCCTGAATCCCATTGCACACCTACATTATCATGGGACAAAATTCTAAACTCCACTGCACACCTACATTATCATGGGACAAAATTCTAAACTCCACTGCACACCTACAATATCATGGGACAAAATTCTAAACTCCACTGCACACCTACATTATCATGGGACAAAATTCTAAACTCCACTGCACACCTACAATATCATGGGACAAAATCCTGAATCCCATTGCACACCTACATTATCATGGGACAAAATTCTAAACTCCACTGCACACCTACATTATCATGGGACAAAATTCTAAACTCCACTGCACACCTACAATATCATGGGACAAAATCCTGAATCCCATTGCACACCTACATTATCATGGGACAAAATTCTAAACTCCACTGCACACCTACAATATCATGGGACAAAATCCTGAATCCCATTGCACACCTACATTATCATGGGACAAAATTCTAAACTCCATTGCACACCTACAATATCATGGGACAAAATCCTGAATCCCATTGCACACCTACAATATCATGGGACAAAATCCTGAATCCCATTGCACACCTACATTATCATGGGACAAAATTCTAAACTCCATTGCACACCTACATTATCATGGCACAACATTACAAGTCTTGGCATTTAAAATATGACTTTGTATACACATAAGAATCAGTTCACTATAAAAAACATTAAACCCCTTTGTAGCTGAAATTATAATTGCCCCTTGCCCTTATTCACAGCATCCAGTTTTCCTGCAGGTAATACCAGCTATGGTGGATAACAGTGCTTAAATATCCTGAAACAATGCAATCTGGGATTAAGTTATTTAAGTGCATGCAGCATGAAAACATTTCCGGTTTGTTTAGTATTAATTTGCTATTTCAGTTGTCCTATTGTATCTTTTGTTTTAGAATTCTTGACAGAATGTTTTGCTTGATGGATGATCTGATGAGTATGTAAACGGAAGGAGTTGCAATCGTGGCACATGATAAAACATGCATCAGGTCAGTATTGGCATATCTTTCTAATGCTGTTCAAAAATGGTCTCCTGCTATCTCTGAGATGGCACTTGGATCACCTGTGAAGAAACATCATAATGTAGTTCTGAATTGCTGCACTTGGACCCCATCAGGAAATAGAAATTCCCCAGACGAAACACACAATCTAACTGCCTGTAGCCTTGTTTCTTTTTCCTGACATTAGGGTATGGTGGTTATTTCCTTCTGTTGTTTTGTTTTTTTCAATACATTATGTCAGCCCAAAATAATATCTTGTATCAGCTCACAGCGGGTTGAAACTTTGTAAGAGTTGATGCTTTATAGTCTCTCAGGATGCAAACAACGACTTTGTGCAGTGATACAATCCAAGAACTTTCCCAAGCACCAAATTCCTAACAAATGAATTTAATTATGGAACTATTTATAAGGGTTATGTTTTTTTAGTTTAGTTTAGTTTTGTTTTTTTTAATAAATACTGGAGTATATCATTTCAGATGGTTCTTTGCCAGACCAAGAGGTTGGAGGTAAACAATGCTGAGTGGACGCAAGCTGGATGACAGCTGTATACTTTTCTCTAAATTATATAATCCTGTAAGTATTCTAACTTGCTTTTAAACTTGAGCCCCCTAAGCCCTTATTGAGTATTTGTACTGATAAGGTGGGTCATAATTATTATTGACATGGAACCTGCATACATACAGCATGGTTTACCTTTGCACATTCCTTTGGAATGTGTAGTCTATACACGAAGGGTTGACCTGAATCCACTATTTATTGAGAGAAGTGTGTAATTCTCCACCGCTATGTGGTGAGGGGTATTTAAATTGGTTGATTGCAGAATCGCCTGCTTTACCTAATTAGTCTTGTAAAATAGGTTGTTATTTTGATGATGAGTGCTGCCGTACTGAACATGCACATTATGTGGCTCTTTGCGGTCGGTTTTTCCCCTTTATAATTTTGGGCCTCAGTCAGGAACAGTTTACTGCAGCTAAAGATATCACAGGTTTCAGCATATTTCAATGTTCTATGTGCATTATATACAGAGTGTGTGTTAGAAGGAGCATATTCATTTACAGGTATTACTGTTCTAGTTTAAATATATTTAAAAAAAAAAAAAAATTAGTAAAGCTCCTGCAGTTACACACAAAAAAGCTGTTGAAACAAACCACACACTTGATTTTTTTTGTTTTTTTTTATTATCATTCATTTAAATCGAACAAAGAAAATACAGTAAACAGTCAGAGTTACATTAGAAGTGTTTTCTTCAACAAAAACAAAAAAAAAAAAAATGCAAGCTAAACTAAATCTGCAAGGACCAGCTGAGGAACTGTCATTCTTCCAAGAGGCCTGTTTGAGTTCTGTATAATGTTTCACCAGAAGATGCTGCACAAACAAAAGGGACCAGGTGGTGCTGAAACCTAGTCCATGAGGCAATATAATATGCAGTGCACATATAATATAATATGTATGTATAAACATTCGTATATTGTTTACAAAGGGCATGCCTGTTTTCATTGAGGAAATAGAGGCACACTGCTGAAAAGGACAGAACAAAGTATATATAGGTCCTAGTGTCCTCCTTACTAATCACGGCATCTCTATCCCAGGCTGCAGATGAACCAGGAAAATACTAAAAGATAATTACTGATTGGTCTGGACTGACTTACGAGGAAAAGGCTAGGTGGCGCAGCAAGTTAACTTACTAACTTTCATAACTTTATATTGATTCATTACTATTGCTGAAAAAAATCTTAAATGGGGCCAAACAAACTGAGTTCCAGGCATGTGATAATGTGGCTCGGATGGGGGAAACTGGACCTTGATTGGTAGGCCAATTAGTCAGTGACTGACTTCTCAATTTGGTAAATGTATCCAGGCTATATAAACTCAAACAGGGGTGGAAAGCTGTAGGGACAGTTTGTTTTACCTTCAGAAGCACATACTTTGGGGGAAAGATTAAAATAGCGTGCTGTAGGGAGTTACAATTAGGCTTGCTACTATTCGATTACATTTTTTTTGCCCAATTAACGATTAATGTCGAAGTTTATTTTTTAAAGACTTTACTGTTGTTGTTTTCGATCTTTATTTTTCAATTCAAGCAGAGCATGGGTGAAATCGACCTTTATGCTTAAAAAAAAAACTTTTTATGCCATTGATAAATGTCTCATTTAGAGAAACACCTTTATCATATTCGACAGGCAACAGAACTTGCACTTATTATTCTGAGCTCCTTCTCCTTCTTAAGCATAGCTGGCAGACGGGCTCTCTTCGTCCCGACACAGAGACTTCAGCCGTCGATCAGGGGATTGTGCGCAATACTCATTAAGTGTTTTCCTTTTGCACCCCACTTTCAAATCAAACTAGTAACTATCACCGTATATATCTATAATAGCAAAAGCTTACCTACACCTTATCCTGCTAATTTCAAAGTAGCTGCTTTGAATGACAGGCGCTGTAGCTGGCAAATGAAAGTGCACAGTCAGTCTTGATTGACAGTCATTTAAACGAATGAGAGTGTTCTAACGCTGCTTCAATCAATGAGATCTGTCAGAACAGGATCAAATGACTGACGGTGGAACTACACTAGCCTATTAAGGAACCACTGAGTTGACTGACAGCGACATTTTTATCCTATATGAATTTATTTCAGTCAAACTCATATTTTTGGGGAATTTGTTATAAACTAGTTATACGCATATGTTGACCGGCATGTAAAGGAAAACATTGTTATTCTTGAAAATGAACAACAAGATTAAAAAGCAAAGCATTTGTATAATATTATTACCGAAAACAACAAGCAGGGAATGATAAGGGGTAACTGTAAAATCTACATGCAATGCACAGTAAAAAAATAAATAAATAAATAGATAAATGGATAGTTCACATAAACAGAGAGATCCTATACCTGACACACTTGTTCAAGAACTGCTATTCCACCCCTGAAATCACAATGTACAAGGAGTGGACACTGATTAGGAACTGTTGCTTTAGACACACCAAGAGACAATGTTATGCACAGGAGCTGCTACATGGCATGTCAGCTGAAAAGCTATCTTAGTTAAAGCAGGCCAGAGGCATAGTGAGAGATGCAAGAGCCAGTACCAGACTGACCCCTGCAGGAGGTGCGCAGAGGGAGGTGCGCAGAGGGAGGGAGGTGCACAGAGTGAGGTGTGCAGAGGGAGGTGCGCAGAGGGAGGTGCGCAGAGGGAGGGAGGTGCACAGATGGAGGGAGATGCACAGAGTGAGGTGTGCAGAGGGAGGTGCACAGAGGGAGGTGCACAGAGGGAGGGAGGTGCACAGAGGGAGGTGTGCAGAGGGAGGTGCGCAGAGGGAGGTGCACAGAGGGAAGTGCTCAGATAGTGGAACTCAGAGGGAGGTACTCAGAGGGAGGAGCACAGAGGGTGGTACTCAGAGGGTGGTGCATAGAGGGAGGTGCACAGAGGGTGGTACTCAGAGGGAGGTGCACAGAGGGAGGTCACAGAGGGAGGTGCACAGAGGGTGGTACTCAGAGGGTGGTACTCAGAGGGAGGTCCACAGAGGGAGGTTACAGAGGGAGGTGCATAGAGGGAGGTACACAAAAAGAGTTCTGTACGTGACAGATCCCTCAACCAGCCACCATACATACCACTTGGTTTACCACAAGATTTACCTGTTCTTTTATATTTACCATATTATTGCTATATTCTTGTAAATTGACCTTGTTGATTTTAAACACCTTTTAAACTTATCTCTTTTGTCCCAATAGATAACATTAAAGGCTAACACCAATATAAATGCATTTTATTCCTTTTTTAATGTTGCAGTTTCTACAAATGTATGTTATGCTCAGTGTGTCACCGTTCTGTATACTAATTTCAATGTGATACCTGCACCATTGCAGAAACACCTTTCTGGGGTAAAATGAAGAACAAATATATCACCCAGTCTTCTGCTTTTTGAGGGTATTAAAACTAAATGCATGGTTCCAGTGCTAACTGAGTAACAATTACAGTAACAATTGAGTAACAATTATTGCTTTATTAAATATTTCATAGAGAAGTTTCATTGCTTCTCTGGTCTGCTACATTGGCATTAAATGATAAGTGGCTCTATAGAAGAAACTGGCCTGTTGTGTTAATTAGCCCTCAGTTTTGAATCGACTGCTGGTTTTGTAAGTGTGCTCTGTGTTTTCTATCCTGAGATAGGCAGGTGTCATCAATAGCTGCCTTTCACAGCTCCCTCCATCCTGATTTAAACACCACCTGCCATGCAGTCCTTGGCTTCTTCCATCACAGATTGCCAATTGTTCCCAATGATTATGCAGTGGTGATTGTGATGTGCACTGAAGACCACAATACTCATTTGTGACCTGAGCCATATTGAATCCTGAAAGGTATTACAGGACATTGAGTTATCTCACTTTGAACAGGTAATTGAATGTCCACGCTCTTTGCATTATTATATCTATAGCATGTATGCTGGCTTGCAAGATTCGTGATTCGAAAGCCCCCGAATCCTGGGCGACGATGGTGTTCATGAGACCTACGTTGATACTCTTGAGCCCAGGTGGACACACACTTGATGTTACTCTCCAGGGCAAGCTTTGATTTAGCAGGTGGGAGAATGTACTGATGAGTTCATGATACTGACATCAGCATAAGATCTTGTGACAGGGTCTTCCTCGGGTCACACGCGTGGGTAGCCGCTGTTCAAGCATACAGAGAGACTGAGGTGGTGTTGAAACGCCGGCACAGGGGCGCAGGATTTATTAACAAAAACAGAAAGTGAAAGTAAAATAAAGGCGGTCATGTGACGTTACCAGCGATGGTGACGCACAGAGGACAGATACAGAAAACCGTACAAAAAGTGCAAAATAAAACACAATACCCCAAACTATAACTCAAAAGGTGCCGTGAAAACGGCAGGCCTTGCAGCAGCCCCGATCACAGCGATCAACATGCTTTTATACTGACGCTCCGCTGAGACACGCCCACCTGCCTGCTGGAACAGCTGATTGCTTTCAGCTGCTGCTCCACGCAGACGGGTAATCGTCCCCAGCGGAGCGCCACAGCAGCTAAACAATTAAATCAATATTAACAATTAACAAAAAGACATACAATAAACTACATATTCCATTGTGCAAGGCTTACGCTTTGCCACAGATCTGTACTTACCTCTCGACTAAAGAGCTTGCTTTTCATTTGAATGGTAAATCGTTCCTCTTTGAACTGTATGGTTCGCAGTTCGCATCCAGCCCTTTGCTTTCCATTCAAATCAATGGGATAAGATGCCAGTTCATTACACAGTCAGTTCAATGATCCTTGGGACAATAGTTTTCTAGTATAAAACTTAAGTTTTGCTTGCAAAAATATACTATAGTTTGTGTGTCCTAACAGTCTATATTTAACACACTGGGAATTAAAAAGTCAGTTTGTTTAATGTAAGTGACCACTGGTGACCCATGTCTATGTCCTCCGTTGACTCGACGATACAATGGAGCATAAAAAAAATGGAATAAAATAATTTTATTCATGAGGATTTTTGCCCTTTGAACTTAATCATTTTTTAAGAGAAAAACCTTCAGTTCTTTATGACACATTTTAATGTGTGTCAGAAATCCTGAAGGTCAATTGTTCCAAAGAATGGTACAATTATCCTTTACTTCAACCTTTGTACTGCCATTCTCACTCAAATCCGAGTCTATGCTCTGTGTAGCAAAACACCCAGGTTGCCCCCTGTGCCACTGCAGATGAATACTTCACTGCTTTTAGGTTTCTATTATGCCCCTGAAGCAAAGCATGATGTGGACTGAATGGCTCCATTTCTCACGTGCTTCCTGTCATTTTCCCTGTCACTGAATAGTGAAAGCTATCTATGTGAGAGCTGTGTCATAAAGAGATTTTACACATAGTTGCTGTAGCTCACATTCTCTCCTCCTCCTCACATACAGCAGAGAAATCGAGTTCACTTTTAGAAGATTAAAAGCACAGAGCTCTCAATAGACATACGTGTATTATTTTATTATTTTGTTTGATTTTTCTGTCTTTTATTACTCTTTTTTTTCAGCCTAGGGACCCTTTTGTTCCTCGTGGAACATCGTCCTGTATATGTCATTCCAAATACCATGTTTACATTGCAATCACAGTTTTTTTTTTTTTACAATTCAGCAAAGCCTATTACAGACAAAGACATCTATTTTCTGTCTTTAGAAGTACTTCTATCAAAATGAACACCTATCTGACTCCACCATTCCCCCCCATCCTGGGAGACTAAATGACCTCCCAATTTATCCTTCAGCAGGCATATTAAAACCAGCTTTCATTAGAGCACCGAGTCATTTTTGGAGACACAGGGAAGTTAAAATGGAACCTTTGAAGTTTTCGTCATGATAAATTAGTTCTGATTTTTTTTTTTTTTCGTGTGCCCTTCAGCCTTCTCCTCCTGCATTTGCTGTAATAAGAGTAGCTATCTCTTCGCTAAATCAAGGGCATCTTTGGTATATGCTTGTCATTTTAGGAGATTTGTGAAATGCCTCAAATAACAGCAGTCAAAAAAGCTATGTCAAAAACTGTAACATACTTGTTGTTACAGTTGGTGATATCATTAGCTTATTGTCAACTTTAAAGAGTGCTCTAGCTTCTAATGTTACTTCCGTTGCCTTTTTAATTATACTTACTAGCTTCTTCTGTTGCCCTTAATCTTTTTGTTACTAATTTCTCAAAATCTGCATCTACCTGACTTTGAGAAGAGCAGATGTAAGGTTGAAAAGTCCCATTGACTTGGTTTGCAAGCAAGCCAAACACAAATGAAGTCTCACCTTTTGCCACACTGTTTTGGTAGTAGCTTGTAGTTTTGTTTTAGGGAGAGAAATTCTCTTTCAAAATTCAAATGGCACAGTGCGGTACTATTTTACACCAGGTTCACACATTATTCGCTAAACATTTTAACTGTACCTATACAGTGGAACTGCATTTATCTGCGCGCCTTGGGGGACATAGGTCCACAGATGTGTGAAATCAGCAGATAAATGAGGTGTCACTACGTGTGACTAGAATATGCATGAATAAAATACAGAAACTAGTCATGGGAACCAAATTAGTGTTTACTGGAGATGTATGCAGTGCAATATATTACAAAGACAAAAGAATGTTTTACAATGAGTTTACTTTGACAGTGTTACTCCTAGCAAAATCTAAATGTAATTTTACTTTAAAACTAAATAAACAAGCCTGCTCTGTAATTTTAACTTTTATTACTTTTTTTTATGGTCCAAGTACCAGAAACTAATACTATGTTTGATTTACAGAAGGTAAACTATGAATTACTAAAAAAAAAAAAAGATTTTGGCCAATAGTAGCATACCCACACAGACATTGTAAAACATGGCACTTTATTATGTTTCTAACAGATAAGAAAAGTGAAATATGAAATTATATCTCACTATTATACTTTAATATAGTCTGTATATATATATATATATATTATATATATATATATCTATATTTATATATATATATATATATATATATAATACACAGAGCCTTGCAAAAGTATTCAGACCCCTGACCAATTCTCTCATATTACTGAATTACAAATGGTACATTGAAATTTCATTCTGTTTGATATTTTATTTTTAAACACTGAAACTCAGAATCAATTATTGTAAGGTGACATTGGTTTTATGTTGGGAAATATTTTTAAGAAAAATAAAAAAATGAAATATCTTGCTTGCATAAGTATTCAACCCCTGTGCTGTGGAAGCTCCCAGTTTGCACCGATGAAAGAAATTGCCCTAACGAGGACACAATTACCTTACCATTGGCCTCCACCTGTGAACCATTAAAGTTGCTGTCACATTTTCTGGATAAAAACCCCACTGTTGAAGGATCATTGGTAAGGCTGTGAATCTGAAGGAAAATGAAGACCAAAGAGCATTCTACAGAAGTTAGAGATAAAGTAATACAAATGCATAGATTAGAGAAAGGGTACAAAATAATATCCAAGTGTTTGGATATCCCAGTGAGCACAGTTGGATCAATAATCAGGAAGTGAAAGCTGCATCACACCACCCAGACACTGCCAAGAAAAGGCCGTCCCTCAAAACTCAGCGCTCAAACAAGAAGGAGACTTGTGAGAGAAGCCACAGAGAGGCCAACAATCACTTTGAAGGAGCTACAGAGTTCAGTGGCTGGGAGTGGAGTAATGGTGCACCAGTCAACCATATCAAGAGCTCTGCATAACACTGGCCTGTATGGGAGGGTGGCAAGAAAGAAGCCGTTACTCAAAAAGTACCATCTGAAAGCACGTCTGGAGTTTGCCAGAAAGCATGAGAGTGACCCAGCTGTGACGTGGGAAAAGGTTTTGTGGTCAGATGAGACCAAGATAGAGCTTTTTGGCCAAAACTCAAAGCACTATGTGTGCCGCAAACCTAACATTGCCCATGCCTCAAGACACACCATCCCTTCAGTGAAGTATGGTGGTGGCAGCATCATGCTGTGGGGATGCTTCTCATCAGCAGGGACTGGGCATCTTGTTACAATTGAAGGAAGAATGGATGGAGCAAAATACAGGAAAATACTGCAAGAGAATCTGCTTCAGTCCGCTAAAAAACTGAAGCTTGGGAGGAAATTCACCTTTCAGCAGGACAATGATCCCAAGCACAAGGCCAAAGCAACATTGGAGTGGCTCAAGAACAAAAAGGTGAATGTCCTACAGTGGCCCAGTCAAAGTCCTGATCTCAATCCCATTGAGAATCTATGGCACTATTTGAAAACTGCGGTCCACAAGCGTCGTCCAACCAACCTGAACAACCTGGAGCAAATCTGCCAAGAAGAATGGGCCAAAATCACTCCGACACTGTGTGCAAAGCTGGTACATACTTACCCCAAAAGACTTAAAGCTGTTATTGCAGCGAAAGGTGGCTCTACCAAATATTAATGTGTGGGGGTTGAATACTTATGCAAGCAAGATATTTCAGTTTTTTATTTTTCTTAAAAATATTTCCCAACATAAAACCAATGTCACCTTACAATAATTGATTTTGAGTTTAAGTTTTTAAAATAAAATATCGAACAGAATGAAATTTCAATGTACCATTTGTAATTCAGTAATATGAGAGAATTGGTCAGGGGTCTGAATACTTTTGCAAGGCACTATATATATATATATATATATATATATATATATATATATATATATATATATATATATATATATATATATATATAAAAACAAAAGAAAGTCTGTTTGGGCTTTCGTTCACTTCTCAAATAGGTACACCAACATTAGTTTGTAGATTGAAGTCCCAGAGACCAATTGTTCGCACACTCAAAAATAGGACAGGATTTACTGTAGCCTTTTAAAAAAAGATTTTCTTCATTTTATTACTTAAAACTTGTTTTTACTAAAACAAGCAAACAAACAAAAGAATGGTAGAACTACACATTTCAACACAACAGGTCTTTGTCAGGTGACCAGCAGACTTTCTTTTGCTTAGTGGAATGTACCTTACATGGTCGGATATATATATATATATATATATATCATATATAAAAAAAGAGTTATTAAAATTAATCAATCTTAAATAGCAAATGTAATACATTTGTTTCATATTTGTTAATATTAGTATCTTTGATCTCTTAAGACAACAAAGACAGTAGTGTCAAACTTCGAGGGCAGATAATAAAAACCTATCCTGCTGATACAGTGTTATCATAGAGGACTGCTTCGTACAGATCTATATCTCACGTAATAAGAAGCTATGCTTTATGTCGCTGCAAAACAGTGTAATTATGTGTAGGCGGACTTTAACAATCTGTCAATAACATTTGCATACGTGATGTACATGTCTGATTTGATTCAAAGAAAGCAAATCATGCGACTTCTTCATGCATTTCAAATCCTGCTGGAATCTTCCATGATTGGAAGAAGCAGTAACAAATCTGCAAAGTCTCTCATTAAAACCAATTTGAATGTGTCCGTGAGGTGCACATACAGTATGCAAGATTAATCCTTGGTGACTATAATATGTTTAAGCATTAGTATAAGAGGCATCTCAATAAATGAGATTAATTCGGCATCCTTACAAGTAAATTACTTCAAAATACAGATTCAGGATTTTTTTTTATTTTCACTGCCTCTTGTCTTATAATGATGTCTGCAATTATTCTAAGTGGTATATATTGCAATTACTAAAACACTGTGTTTCTTTATTTTACATTATAATAAAATCTGTGTTCAGGTGCTTTCCACTGAGTTCAGGTTCTGCTCTTTGGTTCAAGCAGCTGCCTTAGACATACACTATGTAAGGTAGATGAGCCAAAGCATCTGTATATTAATCAGCGCTGTACCACCTAGTGCTCAGCTGTGTACAGCCAGCAACACACTAGGAAACATTCTTCCAAAGTAGCTGATCACATGATGGCACTTGC
Organism: Polyodon spathula; assembly: GCF_017654505.1. Classification (NCBI taxonomy): domain Eukaryota; kingdom Metazoa; phylum Chordata; class Actinopteri; order Acipenseriformes; family Polyodontidae; genus Polyodon; species Polyodon spathula. The sequence continues at coordinate 4,455,414 of NC_054538.1, read as the reverse complement.
ACTTATTCCTTCTGAAGACACTTTGCTCAGTCTTTTCTAGACTACATATGTCTAGGGCAGGCAAGTAAAACTGAAGAGCTCTGAACTTAGGTCAAATAACTTGTCTTTCATTTTAATAATAATCATACTGTCAAAAACATCAATATTGTGTTGAAAATAAATACACATTTCTTTCATTACTGGGCTTTTTTTAAAACTGAAAAGCAGTGTTTTTCTTCCAGCTCACTCTATTAAAGTGTGCCACAGTAAAAGCATAGCAAAGCATAATAAAGCACAGTGAAAGCATGGTAAAGCACAGGTAAGTGTTGTAAAGAACAGCGAGGTATGGTAAAATATATTTAAAAAAAAAAACACGACAAAGCAGAGTAAACTAAAGCAAATGCAAAGTATAGGCATCGGAAAAGCATGAGAAAAATACTTTGCAAAAATACAGTGGAAAACTTTTATAAGGGCAGTCACAGACTATACTGCTGACTGGCTCTGGCGCCAGCACCTACCCAAATCATATCCTGTGTAAACAAAATGTACTAAAAAAAAAAAAAAAAAAAAACGTTTGGCCCGTTTTTGTGTAAAAACGCATCTCACTCGCTTCTAACAGCCTTTGACAAGGCCTTGGGATCAACTGGGGAGTTTTTTGTACGCTCAATCAGTCCAAAACACATTGCTTAACTAATCACTTAATACTTAACACATAATAGGTGAAGCATTTTACAACCTTGCAGCTGGTCCTGGACCACCCCCCAGTTCTGGAAGAGACTGTTGCTTCCTATTCAGGACTGCACAAATTACTAACGTTTAACAAAGAACAGTCTTAAAAGTAATGACCCAATCAGCAAATGTGAACAGACCTAATTGGTAGTACAAATCATTGAGAGCAAATGAGGACTTGTCAAGACGAATACAGTGGGCCCAGGGAAAAAACTATTAGTGCTGTCCAAATGTCCTAGTTTGCATTTTTGCCCTGGAGCTGCTGGCCTCCCCAGTGTATTGGGACTAAGGCAATTCCTATTTTCTGTTTGGTTACCAATCAAATTGCAAGGGCATTCCCAAAATGTAAAGTGCATTTTCCACAAGAGGTTTTGCACTGAGGCTGTATGAATGATTTAGCAGGAGTGTTTGCATTTCAGCACTGAGCTGTGTTTTAAAGAAAAACTTTCTAACTGTGCATCACCCAACATATTTGTATTTTTAACATAGCTTGCAGTTTTTTAATTTATGTGTCATGTACCGTCCCTTTTGGGGTTGGGGCACTACTTCTGTTCCAGTGAGTTCTGGGAATTAACCTGTTCAGGAGCTTGTATCAGTACCTACACATTTCTTCATGAACATTCTTAGTTGAACAGTAGTTTCTGTGTAAAACATCACTGCAGATAATTCAGATCTGTAGTACAGTATTCACACCAGCTGATGGTGTTTTGTTAACTGAGAAGGTAATGATGGTTGAACAAAGGATATTTGTCATGGATAATGCTGTCCAAGGAACCTGGGTTTATTTACACTCTTTTTTTTTGGGGGGGGGGGGGGGGGGGGGGGGGGGGGCGACAAAAATCCATCTCGGATAATTGATATTTATTCTATTTTAACAGCAGGGCTTCTGCAAGCACCAGGAAGAGAACATATGGACGATGAGATGTGTGAAGATAATGTTTGCCTGGTGTATACAGTTTATCAATGTTTAGAGCATACAATAAAACCCTGGGGAGAGCATTGCAACAGCTCTCCTCATTTAAAATCACGTTCATTGCCTAAGTCTAATAAAAAGGCAGCTTTTTGACGATATTACTTCGTCCCAACTCTCCAGATAATCAAAAGAAACTATGTGTATAACAGCATTTTCTAAGTGAATTAATTAATTGCCTACCAAGCTCAATATTAAGATTGAACATCTGGATAGTGAAGATTTTAAGATGATTGATTTTTTAATTAATTTAATGAAGGGAAAACAAATTATGTTATTTGTGTACATTTTGTAGGAAGATAATACTTTTGTTAGTTCTTTTGAACATATATGCATATTATCTTTATTAATATACACAACTGTATAAACTACACAACAACACATGTTGTACAGATGGGTACAGCAAATTCACAACAACTTCTGCAATCATGACTGCCAATGCTTTAACAGTTTACAACTGTCTGAATCTGTAAATAACTACTGTAGTAGTCTGTTTCTTCAGCTGTTGTGACAAAGTGGTTAATAGTGTGCAGGTGCAGGTGATCAAAGAAGAGACAGACAATTGTAATCCAGATGAAAAAGGTAAGTTTATTTTTATTCCTTAAGTTCAGTGCCTGATGGCGAGACAAACAGTAAGTAATAATGCTGGCAAGTAATACAGCAGTGTGTATTACTTACATTTATAATCCCTGGGCTGGTACTGAAATAACAGTCCCGTTATTGTATCCCCACATCAAACACAAAACACATACACACGTCCATTTAGTTTGTGAATTAGTGAGTGTGGTACAATACAGTTTACAGGAGTACAAGTGAAGTGCTGTCCCGGGTTTGTGCCGGCCTCTGGCGATAGCTCCAGAACGTTTTAGCCGTCTAGTGATTACAAACAACAATAGACAGAACGAAACAAACACTCTCGATTACTCACCACACAAATACAGGTCTTTCCAGGTCACTTATTAATAAACACAAACGAAGGAACAGATACATTGCCTTGCCCCCTTTTTATACCTTCACTCATGACCCCTTGGTAAATGATTGCAGCTGCTTTTCATGATCTGCAGCTGCCACATCATTTGCCCTTGGGGTCAATGAGTTAGTGCACTGAAGCTCTGTCTCTTCTCTACATGACCGACTTCCTGTTAATCCTCGGAACGTAGTGTCAGGTCACGTAGTCAGAGTATTCTGTTCCCGTTACTTAGCACCCTCGCAGGTCGAGAGGGAGATTTACCACCAAGAATCATTGTCTTTCTGTCACAGTTGTGTATTATATAAACACTGCAGTTAAGTTTGACATGTCCATGGGTTAAACAACTGGTGCTCCTAAACTGTCAACATGTCAGCTCCCTTTGGAATTAAACTAAAGAAAATCCATGTACATCCTTCTCGATCCTGTTGTGCAAAACATATGCAGCATATTATCTACACCTTGTGGCTTGAACAGCCATTTACTCAAAACAGAGATTAGACAAGGGTTGTGGTACATGCGGGATAAAAGGCAACAGTATGCCAATGCTTTGGCACATTCACTGCTAGGACCGAAGTAAGGCTGTTCAGTGGGCACACTTTGCAAATATTGCCAGTGAAACTGTGCTCAATTGATTTGCTCTTTGCCACTGTCACAGATATGTTTTCCATGTTTTGACAGGTAGTTGTATTCTATCAGCAGTGCATTGACTTTCCTGCAAAATCTATAAGAGCTGGGCCTGACAGGTCTTCTTAAATCAGCTGATTTATTGCTTTTGCATGAAAAAACCTTGGCAGCCATATAGAGAGCACTGTACCTCAGGGAAGATGGAAAATTAGTCATTTTTAGCTTGGCCTCAGGTTTACTTGGTGATCACTGCATGGCCTTTGCTTGACAGTTTTGCTGATGTGCCTGCTGATGCTGGCGTGTATAAATGAATCTCGATTTCCTTTATTAATTTACCCGTCACTTTGAATTTGTTCCTTCGAAGATGCCTCCTGGCCTTTGGGCCCAGCTCGCTGAAACATTCCATCAGTATTTCACAGTAATACACAAATATGTCTTGTTATTGAGATGACTGCTTATCAAAATAAATGTAATTTGGTTTTATTTGCATTGGGTTCAGGAATGCTGCAACCCTCTGTATCTTCTATAATTGCACTTTCCCTGAAATTTTTTGTTTTACCCAGTAAAACTGTTTACTGTTTACCCAGGATCTCTTATCTGGGAGACAGATTCTAGTTTCTACTCGGGTTGTATCTCCAGTTTAATAGCTGGTTATACACTAAAGGATTGATTCTCAGAGCCCGTAACTCCAAATCGTCATTTGCACAATTGTTTCAGAAAGGAAAAATAATCCACCCAATAAAGTTACCAAATCATACAAAAACCACTCAGATGTTTGATTTTGGACTGGTAAGTATTTGCTTTAGAATTGTTTTAGTCTTTTTATCCTTCCAGAAATAAATGTGCTAATGATGATTTGAAGTTGATTCAAGTGACTGACCTGTTAAGTACGTGGACTCAGTTGCTGCTTGCAGTTCGAAAGAACAAAACAAAAATAGCATTGGTAAGTAAATTTGAATGCCTGTTTGCTGATGCAACAACATCAGTTGGTTGAAGTAATTAATTTTCTAAAATGTTCAGAGTTGTGGTAGATTGAAGTGAACTGTGATAGCAAGTAAACTGGACCAGCTCTAGACCTGCAGGACAGTATAAATTGGCAAGGCCTCATTCCTACTGTGACACCAAATGTCTGGATCCCCTGGACAGAGCGTGCTCACTCTTTCTCCCCTCCCAGAATGAGCACTGGTAAGTACCTGCTACAGATATTGTTACTAACTCTGACTAACAAATCTCTGCATCTCAGTGAACTTATAACTGATGCCAATCTTGATCTTCTCTGTCTAGCTGAAACCTGACATTCTGTAAACAACATGCACTCACTACATCTAGCCACCCCAAATCCCTCTTTGAGACAAACCTCGCCTCACTTGTCGAGGAGGGGGCATTGCTTTTATTGCAAATTCTGTGCTCACTTCCTCAGTTCTTTCTTTGCCAGCATTTGAGCATCTCACCATCAAGCTACCCTCCCCCATGTCCCTCACCCTTGCTGTTATCTACTGTCCACCAAAGAACAACTAAGCTTTTATTGCTGAGTTTTCAGAATTCCTCTCCCTCGTCTGCACATCTACTGTCAAAATCCTACTCCTAGGTGACTTCAACATTCATGTTGACTTGCCTTCTTCCCCCCTAGTCACCAACTTCTTCAATCTTTCAACATCCCCACTCTTACCCAAGGACACACTCTGGATCTGCTCATCACCTTGGGTCTTGACCGCTCCAATCTCTCTTTCTTTCTTAATCACTGCTAATATTACTCTTCCTCCTTCTTCCTCCGCTACTGATACTGTTATTTCCTTCCGTCCCAATAATCTGCTGAATCCTCTGAAACTCTCAGAATGTGTCTCTTCGGTTGACGATGCGGTGTCCCTCTACAACTCCACCCTTACTCAGATCACCGGCACCGTTGCCCCGCTTACAAACACAACATTTAAGAAAGATCGAAACTGCCCACAGTACACCCTCAAATTTAGATTGCTTAAAGGTTACATCAGCACTACATCAAAAATAAAACATAAACTATCCCAAGTTGCTCTTCCGAATGTATTTGGTCATTGTATAATAAGCCATATGCGTCCAAACATTTGCATAATGCCACACTGCCAATGTCCAAAATCATTCTTCTGGAGTATCTCTTCTGAGCCAAAGAACTTGACTTCCACATGTACTGTCAGATGTACTGGCGCATGCCCAGTGAAGCATTGTGTCAGTCTAATTTTCCATAAGAACTTGTACCTGCTTTCGTTTTGTGTAATAGACATCTTTCACATTGTACATGTTTCCTTCGCATGTTGTATTTTGTTGTATTATTATGATTAATGTTGCATTCAATAAAACGGTTGCTGGGAAAAAAAACAATACAGAGTTGTTCTCATTTCCAACTAATGAAGGGACCTACCCACAATTATAGCAGCACTGCGTTATTTCAATATATGTCCCCAAAGTCTTAGATATAGCTCCAGCTGATTCAGAATGCTTGCAGAATGGACACATATCAAATAAACTAGCAAATGAGATTCAGAAACGAAAAGCCAGCACCAAACCCTTGGCTGTGTATAAATCTCACTCTTGAATTTGTGCTTGCATTTTCTGTTTTTTACGAGTATCATAAAGCTTTTTTAGCCAAAACAGCTTCTCAGTTAGCACTGGACGATAACACTGATTGACTGGTCTTTTCAGTGGTCTCGTGCGAACGCTTGCGAAATTTTTTCTTGCGAAGAAATTCCTCATTCTCCATTTACAAAGGATGCCTTTTTTTTTTACATACATGCAGTTTCTGTGGCAATGCTCATTCATGTTCCATCTTTCATCTAAATGACATTCATCATTACTAATCGCTTCAACATCCTGGCTCTAACAGATGTGCTGTAATATCACCCTGATCTTTTTTTTTGTTGTTGTTGTTAATTATATAATTTCTGGCCTTTCTAGTGGTTTTTCTACAGGTTTAAAATGCATCCTTTCTTCCTCTATGGTTTATAAAATAAATAAATAAATAAATAAATAGAACTCCAATCTGCTAGTGGAACCAGAAGTCGTTGACTCTCTCATCAATCACTCCCCTCAAAGGTCTCTCTTCTCAGTAATTGGCATCCCACTCTCAGAGGAGAAAACCATCGGACCAATCCACTCTCTTGAGTTCATAGGAATATCATTGATACTATCCGATTTGAAGCCCGACTACCTCCTGATAAACTTGAACGCATTCACTCTCTCATTCAATCCTTTGAGATCAACCATTCAATTTCTAAAAGGAATCTTCTTTCACTCCTGGGACATTTCAATTTTGCATCATTCCTCAAGCTGTAGCCCGGAAAGACATCAGGATGTGATCCTCTCTCCTGCGGCACTGGAACGATCTCTCTGTTTTACGATGACTTTATTTCTGCCCCCCACAACCTCTCACTTCATACAGATGCTTTTCGGTTTTGGTGGAATTTTTCTTAATCAATGGTTCTCAGATGTCTAGTCTCCAGAAATCAAAAATCTTCCTCATGAGCTTAAAACCACAGCCATACTTGTAGTATTCCCCATTGTCATTGCTGCCTATCTTTGTGGCCTCTTTTGTGATGTCAATCTACTGCTTATGTTATTAACCCTTTGTGGTCCTATGTCGGACCAGATCTGACATTCCGATTTTCCCTTTCCTGTCCGATGTCGGACCCTGTCTGACATCATCAAAAAGACATAAAGCACAGGTCTCTAGTCGTTTTTTTCTCGAAAAAAGGCGAGAAAACCATTCAATGGCCGAGATAGACTGATAGGAGCTGAATGAAACCAAAAAAAGGGGTGTGTGATCAAAAGAGTTAGTTGCTTCACCACAGAGATAATGATGGACACAAACAATGAAAATAGCTGCTTCCGCATCCAGCGCTCAAAGAATATCACATACATTTGCAGAGCTTTTTGAGATGCTATAGTAATAAAATAATCAGATACTTGGATTGCATTATTGAGGAGCTTGGTGATAAAACGAGTGATCAGGAGAGGATTTATCAGTATGCATGACTATGAAGAGGTATGTGAAAAATACAGCGAACACGGGGTGGGGCTTGGCTGTAGATGCAGTGCTGATGCCGTTTTGCCATGCAACGCATTTTAAACCTGTTTTAAACCTGTAAAAAAAAATATTTTAAACAGTGCGTGTGAAAATAAATTGGACCTGATGCGCCTGACAAGCACTGAATAAATGGACTGCAAAGGGTTAATAAAGGCTTTTCCTTTTCTCCTGTAATTATGCAATGTCTTCACCGGCTAGTATGGATTTCAGTTATCAATAATTTTATTTTGAAAACCCAACACCTTCCAGGTATCACTAATAACACTGCTGACGCTCTTTCTCATTTACAGATCACTCAATTCAGACATCTGGCTCCCTCAGCTCAACCTTTCCCTCTACCCATTCAGCGAACTGGTTTTCAACTAAATTCATATAGTATATAGTATTGTGACAAAGTGCCCGCCCCTGTGTATATTATCTGTTATGTGTTGCGTGTGGTGTGTTTAAATGTTGGTGTATAGAAATTGGTACACGGGATATAAACGGGTCTGTGTAACACGAGTGTTTAAAATGTATATGTGTATTTAGGCACAAAGATTGCACAGCACTTCACGTGCAAGTAAAATGTAGTAATATATGAGCATGGGGAATTGCACTTGATTAATTCACGTGCAGTTGTACCACGACTCCAACTGAATGACTGATTACCAGTCGAGTCTCGGTACAGCTGCATAAAAGGAACATGTTGTCACATACGCGGGGTTGGGTGTTCGGTGAGTGGAGAACGGGATTGGAGACGGAGGAAATAATAATAATAATAATAACGTAAAGTATCTGCTCACTGTATTTTTGTTTAGTATTAGTCCGTTTTTGTTTGTCTTTTTATTTTGGAATAGAGTGCCGTGTCCTGTTGTTTTCTGTTTGTTTAAACTTCTTTTATTTTCAATAAAAAGGCGCAAGCAAGCGCCATCATCATTTCATCTGTTCTGTCTTGTGTATTTCATTCCTCTTCCTGGTTCTGACGCCGCCCATTTCGGCCGTCTTTGTGACAAGTATTTACAATCTTCTGTCTTCGGCTCAAGATTATATGGCTGATGCCCTCGCTCCTTCTACCCACTCCTCCAAGTCAACAAGCTGGTTCACTTTCACAACCTTCTGCAAGCAGCATCACATCTACCCTTCTCTCTTCAACCAGGATTTCATTCTTTCTTTTCTCGTTCATGCAATAGACAAGTTGCATTTCTCCCTGGGAACTATCAAAACTTATCTAGATGGAATTCAATACCATTATCACCTGTTGTGCATTTCCTGTCCTCTCTCATCTATCCCTGTTCTCCTATTTAGGGAATGGCAAAAAGTTTCCTCCTTCCTGCTTCCCTATCACTTCAGATATTCTCTATTGCCTTATTTCAATTCTGCACCAAGGTCACTTTTCTCCTTTTGACGACCTAGTCATGGAACCCCTTTATCTTTCTGCATGCTTTGGTTTTCTTCACTGCTCTGAGTTCGCTGTCCCCTCCCCCTCAAGTTTTCCATCCGTGGGCCTACGTTCCTACGACCTCTCTCTCATTCCTGACTCTCACTATCTCATTTTTCTTCACATTTCTAAAACAGATCAGCTATGACAGGGACAATTTGTTCAGCTGTGCAAACTCAACTCTCCTCTTTGCCCTTATTCCTTTTTGTCCAACTATCTTTCCCATCGCAACCCCTCTAACCCCTTTGATTCTCTCTTTATCTATTCTCGCAATTCTATTATAACAATAAGCTGGTTTTCTGCTCTTCTTTCCGCACTTATTTCTAAAGCTGGTCTTTCTCCCCAATTGTATTCCCTCCATTAATTCCGTATAGGCGCAGGAACATCAGCAGATAAAGTTTAAATCAACCAGTCCTTAATTTAAAAAATGGGGCGGTGGTCTTCCTCGGCAGTGGTATCTTACATTCTCTCCACTCTCACTGATATTATTCTGCTCAACAAAGTATAGCTAGCATGCCCAGAGCTGGGGGCATTACCTCCGCCAGGACCAACAGAGGTTTCTTGCTATAAAAAGGGGAGGGTTTTCCTCTCTGCTGAGCAGTTAGAGTAGTAAAAAAAAAAAGCTGTAATTAATCACTAACTAACATTTCTAACTAACAATGTTCTCTCATCTTTGCATTTGTGGCACAGTTGCTGGGAGTCGGGAGGTTCTCTTTTGGGGGCAAATAAAGCTCACTTCCCAACTTTAGAGGCCGACAACATCGTCTCGCCCTCTGAGAGGAATGTTCCCACTGGCCAGCGGGGACCCCCAGGCCAAAACTTTTCTAACTACATTTTATTTTCCATTCTCTTGCTTAAATCTATTCATTTGCACCCATGCCAGTCTCCCCTGGTTAGGGTTAGGGTTGACTCAACTTAGCGAAGGTGGCTCTTACACCTGGGGAGGGGGGAGAGACCCCTGGCCTTCTATGTGTTTATTTCTTTATTCTCTTTTCCAGCACTTTTGTTCTCCCTTCATAGATTGACAGGCTCTCCATGCTGCCAAGGAGCATCAGCCGAGTCTGACCTCTCTCAATTAGATATCTCAGTAAGCCAGGGAGACCTTAGTTCATCCTCTATCCTTCCTTAGTTTCCCCTTCCCCTCGCTTTCTAGCCTTGCAGGTCGATCGGTTCGGCCTCACCTCAGTGAAGGTGGTTCTCCGACTAGTCAAGAAGAAGCCCCTATTCTGTTGCTAGTCCAAGCACTTAGTCTTTATTCTAGCAGTACCTTCATGCAGGCCTGGTTCCTGCCTTGTGAAACATTAAAGAAAAAGATATTTTTCTAACTAAGAAAATAAGTGGAACAGAGTTGTTTTTAGTAGTTAGTAGCTTTTAGAAGATGTAAAATAATTTAAATGTTTTGTTTATTTTTTGCAACAAGTTTAGATCAATAGTAAATAAAGTAGTGCAAAATTAATGTTCTCATGCGTGAGTTATTTGAGTGTGTATTGACGTCCTATTTTTTTCATTTGAGCAATTTTTAAAAATCTGGTTCAAAATGAAATGAAACTAATTAAATGGACCCAATGGGTCAATTGCAGCTTGCGTATATCAGACCTGGGGTGAACTGTAGCAATTGCAGCAGGGCTAGTCTGTGCCACCACCATCTCTGTTTAATTATTTTAACGGTGGTGGTGATCGCTGACACAGCAACAGCAAAAGGAGTCTCCCAAATGGAAGCGTTCTTGAAACTAAACTAAGCAATAAACAATATGATAGATATTGTTTACCATACAAAATTTCAAGTAATACGATTTTACTCTCATGCTTCATGCTCTCCACATAGAATCACCACACCACACCACAAACAATTCAACACATTTATTGAAGCTGCTCACACAATTCACACCCACTTTACCCGTTGATTTAAAATCAATTAATTTGTGGTTTAGAAACCTGACCTGTCTTAATGTCCAGGAATTATTGGGCCAGTTGGAAACCCTAACTGTAATAAATGGAAACCACAATGGTGAGGTGATTTTGTTTTGTACAATGCCACCTTTTCTACATTTTTTAAATAGTTTATTTATGTCACATTTGAGTTTTCACTTGCGTGCACATCTAAAAAAAAAGGCATAAGTAAACCACAGTAATGATGCTACTTTATATAAATTCAAGATAAGAGCATCATAGCAGGAGGCAGAGGAACAGCACAGCTGAGAGTAAAACCAGTGTAGGGCTGGCAAACTGCGAGGACCTGCTAGATGCCCGCAGGTGGATAATGAACGAGAAAAGGCCATTCAGCCCCTAAAAATCCCCTAACCAGGTTAGTTGGGGAAAACAAAAGCTTGGCAACACCCTTCAGGCGGCCAGCTAAAGGTCTTATTGTGGTCATTCAGAGAGGGTGTAACTGAACGCCTGAATAACCTCAAGGTAGGATTCCTGGTAGGCGAGGGGCCGACTATATGACTGGCTGGGAGTGCAGGCCCGAAGATGTGATCGGCAGAGGCCTGCTGGTCACCTGCAAAATTCACAAAGAGATGTGATCTGCAGAGGCCTGCTGGACACCTGCAGAATTCACAGAGAGATGTGATCTGCAGAGGCCTGCTGGTCACCTGCAAAATTCACAGAGAGATGTGATCTGCAGAGGCCTGCTGGACACCTGCAGAATTCACAGAGAGATGTGATCTGCAGAGGCCTGCTGGACACCTGCAGAATTCACAGAGAGATGTGATCGGCAGAGGCCTGCTGGACACCTGCAGAATTCACAGAGAGATGTGATCTGCAGAGGTCTGCTGGACACCTGCAGTGGATGGATGGGTTTGCTGGATGCCTGAGACACCCAGTAGGGAGGACACCTGGCTGAACAGGGACTGGTGACTTTCGTCTACTGGGGTTCACAGGGGCTGGGGGTTGATCTGTTGGATGCCTGCATAATTCACAGATTTATGTACTCCTGGGATGTTCTAGATTAACAGTACCAGAAGTTGTGTTTGTTAGAGACAATCAGGAACCGGTACACGCAGGTGTTATTACCTACACACTCATGAAATGCATTTAGAAAATGAATCCCTGAATTACACTGCACAGGAAATGTTTTCTTTACAGTGATACAAAATATATACTGTAAAGACCTTGCAAGAATAAATGTAATCATGTTTAGATGAAAGTGCTTTAAGCCTTGGCAACTGTGCGATAGATGACAAGGTGCCAATAACTCCAGCAAGCTCGTTAATCCAGCAGTATTGAAACACTGAAGTTGCTCAGTACATTCATGAAATTCACAAAACAGGTGATTGATTTTGTAATATTTAGGAGCAGCAGTATTTGCAGTGGCGGCGGTATTTGAATGACTCACGTGTCCTGTTATGGCTGGGGGATTCGGAAAGGGGGATTGTGCACTCCAAGGTGGCTGTACCCACGACGGTGAACAGCTGAGGAGGCTCTGGGTCATCTAGTTGCCTGAGTACGACAATTTCAGGTGACGTCGTTGTGGGAGCAACTTGAAATTGGATGCTTTTGCCTGGACTGCAGAGACACAAAAAAAACAATTATTTATTGCAAGCTGAAGAGCCAAATAAAATGTTCCCCCCATGGATAAACTGGAACAGACCAGCTCCCAATTTTAGGGGCTGCTGATCCGCACCCAACGAGAAGAGAGCCGTACAGGCCCATGCAGAGCCAGGGCTCCAGGATGAATAAACCTTGTAACAGAACACAACACTTACAGCACATTAACCAGTGAACTGTATTGGAAGCAGATGAATCCTCATGCAAAAGGACACCTTGTGTTACAGTGGAAAACTTATCCAAAAGGAGGAGTGTTACCTAGCTATATAGGAACCCTTAGAATACCAGGGTTCTGCGGTACACGAGAAAGACAATTAAAGAGGTAAAGGGGATAATGACGCCCCATCCAAATTGTTCTTAGTTTCTATCTTGAATTAAAGAAACCTCATTTTTACTAAGAAATCTTACAGCATCAAAATACCTTACACTTCACAAAGTTGTATCTGAATGGACCCATTATTAAATGGTGGCATTGCAAAATTGTAATGCTAATGGTTACAAAAATGTAATGTTTGTTGCATTACATAGGTTAACACTAACCCTTCCATTAATCACAATCAATCCAATGCACTAATATACATTTATGTATAGATTGTAAACACAGGTCTTTACAATGTGAATTAAGGTCACATGTAATTAATCTATATACACAGCAAAATAGCAAGGTAATGTGTTGTTTTTTCTGTCTGCAATAGCCTCCACATAGATCATGTTGCCTTTTGGGTACAGCTGCAAAGTTCAATGAATAGCTGATACTTCCCAAAGGGGATATTTCGGACAACAAGCCAACCAGCTGGCCCTGGTATAAATGATATGCACAAATCATATTAATAGAGGCATTTGTTTCCATTTTGCAATTAAAATGTATGTCTGCATGTATATAGATAACAAATTAAAATCCTTTGACCCAGACCACATTTTATAAAGTGGTCAATTAAGAGTTTATTGAATCCTTTAACTAAATAACTTCATAGAAAAAAGCAACATGAACCTACCAAAATGATGCAACAATGTCCAGTATTTTCAAAAGGAATTTTGAGAAAACCTGTACTGTTTGATACACTCAGTGTAATATTTTCTTGATCATGATTGATAATAAATGTGCTGTTCGTGGGTAGATAGATCTGGCACCAAAGTCCCATTCCAGCCCACTTCAATTTGCATTGTATTTCAATGTCAAACTCAGCCTAAACAAAACTCCAGTCTAAGCTAGCAATACATAGAGTACCTTAATCAGCGTCATACAATTCTTAAATACCTCTAAACCCATACAAGTAACTGCAGCAACATTAATCTGTACTGTAATAACTGCAGCTTTATTCTCATTTGACATACTTTTTAAACTCATGTTGAAGTGTATTGCAATGAATAAAAAGTAGAACCATAGAAAACATGTGTTAGTTTAGCGAGGTTATAGGGAGCACCCCATGAGATACCAGAGGTAAACCATGACAGTGTAAACAATGAGGTGCATCACTACAACAGCCAGGGAGGGCCAAGGCAAGATCAAGCTAATGCAGAATTTAAAACCAGTGGCATGTAAAGCTAAAAAGGTCATCCTCTCCCCTAAGTGATGTGGAACAAACGAGTAATAAAAAAGCAGTGCTTGTCTAAGACATGATGATGGCCTTTCAAGGTTTTTATATACTGAAACAACACTCACGGCTTATCATGGATAATGACTGAGAGCTGGGTCTGGCGGAGAGAGAGCGAGAGAACGAGAGAGCGAGAGAGAGACAGAGACAGACAGAGAGAGAGAGAGAGAGAGAGAGAGAGAGAGAGAGAGAGAGAGAGAGAGAGAGAGAGAGAGTCTTCAGACCTGAAAGGTATTGTAAAATTTTTATGGTATTTGGTCATCGGTAAACAGTGTTGACATCTGGTTTATACAGTAGTTAAAAATAGGTAAAAGTTTAATTAACCAGCGACTCCCATGGGCTAAATGAATGAGAATGTATTTTCCTTATCCACATGCATACAGACTGCTTCCAATATATTCACAAGACTCTGCACTTCTATCTGAGCTGTGCCATTGATAATACAAGACAGGGGACCCCTCACCCTGGCACAGCCTGAATCAAACCCAGACCTCCAGAAAGATAGCTAGGGAATAAGCTTGCAGCATTTCTGTATCGTTTTGAGGAGGCAAGCTGTATTTTGTAACAGGATAAACCAATATAATGGTTATTAAAAATGCCTCAACAATCACTGGTTTCTACTGTCTCGTTTACTATGTATGTAATCTGTCACTGTGGAGGCCAAAGCGGTACCCTTAATAATCCATACAATGCCTGTTATGTGACAGTGCTTAATTCTGGAATTAGTGCAGGTATCTATGCCTTTTACTTTCATTGTGCAATTGACTTACAAAATATTTTTCCAATTAAGCCATTGTACTGTAATTAACGACAAACAAAAGTACAATCCATTACTCTGCACTGACTAGAACTCATGGCCTTAAACACAAGATAAATATTGGTCAGCTGTGAAGGTGTTATGTAATCAGTTTCCAAGATTATTAAAAGAAAAGCAATATGTACAAATGATACATAATGATCATTCTGACTTATAATTAATAATGTTGAGATGTTATGCTAATTAACTGAAAGGCATGCAAAACTGAAAATGACTGCAATCTATTTTCCTTTTTTTTATTTGTTAAACTGTGAAATAGGGTGAATAATGGAAAAAGTTGTGATGGTGCGCTGCTTTTATTTTGTAAAACAGCACCACCTTGTGGACATACAAAAATACAGCACAAATAATCATTCAAGTAAAATTTCGGATTATAATTTAAAAATAATTTCACTGGCATTATCCCACTTCTCAAATTCTAAATTACAGCCTTGCCAACTAAATTGCATGTAGGAGCTATTCATTTAAACTCCTAAGTAATTCAGTTGAAGCTTTGCAACATCAACTTTCTGTTTTCATTAAAAATTGAAACAGAAATTAAAAAATTTGTCAATATGGCCCAATAATCTTCAATTTTTCACACAAATTAATAGCAAGTATTTAACAACCTGGACAGTTCCAAATTGACAGCTTTTGACTTATGTCTTTCTTCCTAGCAACGGGTGACACCAAGTGGCAGACAGGGAAATATGCAGTTTATAAATTGAACAGCACACACCTTA
Organism: Polyodon spathula; assembly: GCF_017654505.1. NCBI lineage: Eukaryota > Metazoa > Chordata > Actinopteri > Acipenseriformes > Polyodontidae > Polyodon > Polyodon spathula. The sequence continues at coordinate 4,439,985 of NC_054538.1, read as the reverse complement.
TACATGATTCTATAATGTGTAAGTGTCAAGTGAACACATTTGTGTCATTACTGTTACAATTTGTTCTATGTTTTTTTCCCCATACAGGATTAGGTAACAGTTGGGACTTGGTAATGTGAGAAAACAGTGTTTTGTTTTCGAATCAAACGTAACTTGCTGAACCTAATAATATATAATATACATTTTGTTCACAAGTAGTCTCTGTATGTAAGCTAAAAAAAACCGTGATCCTCTCCCTGAAGTGATGTGGAAGTTCCAGCCCACCCAAATCTGCGCCTATGTGAATGCCAAATTGAAATACATTTATATATAAAATAAAAAAAATAAAAACTCAACTGTGGGCCCCGAAGGCGGGTGTTTAAGCTTAGATCAAATAGGATATATTTTTGGTGACGCTGCCTGTTTGACTTTTTAAAATGCTTCACTGCGAATATATGTAAGTACATTTATTTTTTGTCCGCTTCAAACATTTGAAATGGTTTTCATGGGAGATATAGTGGTTGGGACTTGGGAGTGTTCCGTCTAGACAGTTTTCCGATTTGAAAATGTTTTGGGAACCGTGAAAAATTAGTGTGTTTGGAATGTGTACTGTAGCAATAGCGGGCATTGGCGAATCGAGAGCTGATTTTGTAAGCAAAAAATAAAAGTTGCTTTCAACTTCTTGCAATTTACCGTGAAAAAAATAATAAAATTTGTTTTCCTTACAGTATTTCACACTGTGAATTCCTGCTTTTATCAGCGCCGTGCATTTAGTTACTATGGTAACGGGGTCAAAGAAATAGCGACTTCATGATTGGTGTTTGAACAGACACCCTTATGCAGGGCGTCTAGAAGTAACACGTTATTACAATACAGCTTTTTTGTTTAGAGATTTTTTTTAGTTTCTGTTTGCACTTTTTTGTCAAATGAAACGGTTTTTGCAGTTATTGTGCACAGTGTGTTTGTTTCTGTAGGTTGTATGCATATTATGTGCTTTGTATTTGTAGTGTATACGTGCGACTACTGTTATAAACTGCAAAAAAAAAAAACATGTTCACCTTGCTTACTCGGTACCATACATTTTCAGTCTTGGCGACTTTGCTCTGCTCAAACCCCTGGGAGATATTTGATGTATTCAGAGTTTTAACTGATTTAAATCGTGTTTGTACTATTTCATGTGTCGTCAGACCTGTGGTACTTGCCCGTCCACCCGAAGTTGGAGCCCAGCCAAATTTCCGTTCCTAGCTACGACTCTGTGTGGAACAACTAATAATAAAAAGCAGGATACTGAAATATGACTTCATTTCTAAGCAGTCTATAACACTAATATTTAATACAAAAATATAAAAAGGTATAATCTAGAACCGTATCACCATCACAAGAAAAAAAAACAACGCCTCGTTTCAAATGCCGATCTAAGGCACTACAACAAAAAGGCGTTCACAAAACACATTCCTCAGCCACACTGGCTGTCTTTCACCTGTATTTATAAGTACCTTGGCGACCCACATGAGCCTCTAGTGACAGATTCTGGAATGGCTTCAAAGCAATTAAAAAAACAGAGGGACAGAATTCGAGGGAACACCCACTTCCTGGAGTTGCGGCAGCAACTGTGAAAAAAAAAGTCAGACAGCAGACAGTGGCAGTAGCGCTTTAGTTATAGCACCTATAATCAGATGGGTACTAAATACCGATATTGTACAGCCGGGCTGTATATTTTCACGGGGTCCAAAATAATTTAATCCGATGAAAACTTTAGCGAAAGTGCTAAAGGCATTGTACCGCTTAAGGGGATTCAGTCTGCGGCAAGAAACTGGTACTTTATCCCTAGGCTGCGAAAGGCCAGTAAAGGCCTGTAAGTCTGGTAACTCCAGATACGGGGATATTTAGGTGGCTTTATCGAAAGAAGTGTTTTAAAAACGTAAATCGTATGCTCGTGATTTGTCAAGTTTAGGTTTGCAACGTTATTGTTGCATTGGACAGTTGAGGTGTGTGCCACTTCGAGTTGAGCCGTCATAGTTTTAGTGTTTACATTTCTTTTTAATAAACTTTTTAGATTTCCTGACTTATTTATGTAATATATGTGTATGTAAAAATATATATTTTTATGTATATACTTATAAGTTGATGCCTATTAGTCGGTTGTTTATTATCTTTTGATGAGCACTCATTTAGCTTGAGTGGCAATGTCTGCCCCATCAGCTGAAATGATTGAAACGCCAGGAGGTTATCCCTTTGAAGAAATTGACTACGGGGACCTTGATGTTGAAGAGGTAAGGGGGTTTTAATTGATGGCGAACCCTCATTGTGCTGTTGGGTTCTGTAATTTGTAAAGTGGATTTTGGCAGGTGAAAGGGAGCTTATTAATCCGTGCACTTTTTAAAGTAAACAAACATAAATATTACATTAGAACTGTATAGTGTCACCAGTCGTACACCAATTCATCAGGGTCACTGTAACATGATGGGTGTGTGTGTGTGTATGTATATATATATATATATATATATATATATATATATATATATATATATATAGATATATATATATATATATATATATATATATATATATATATATATAATATATATATATATATATATGTATGTGTATGTATGTATATACACACACACACAGAGAGCTCATTTTGAGTTTTCTTCAGAATGCATCTTTAACTTTTACTTATCAATTTATCGAGTAGTGCCAATAAATAGGGAATGTTGTATCAAGTGTATAAATGTATTTCAAGTTAGTGATACAGGTTTTATTGTAGTCCACTGCTGAACAGACCTGCATTGTTTCTGGAAATGAGTGTTACCAGATTAGTGGGATCAAGGTTTGTTCTGCTCTGTTTAGTGTCTTCTTGCCTGTTGTCAAACATCACACATTCAGAACCTTTTGGCAGCAATGATGGAGCAGTTTATTACCTGCACTTTGTTTTTATCCCTGCAGAGGGTGCTCTTTCAGGGTCATTATTCTTTTTTTTTGGAAGCCAGGTTTGTGTCTGAAATATGCTATATTACCAAGCCATTTAATTACCAAGCATGAAATATACTGAGCATTAGAAGAAACGTATCACTTGTATTTGAGCATCAAAAGAAATGTATCACTTATTTGAACATCAAAAGAAACGTATCACTTATTTGAGCATCAAAAAAAACTTATCACTTGTATTTGGATACAATTATCTAGATGTGATTGAAAAATGACAAACAATGTTTTAGAGCAGGTGCAGTGACTTTTTATTGTGCTGATTAACATTTGACATCACGAAGATGGTGCAAAATTATCTGTTGATCTCGGGCAGGTGTTGTGACTCTTGGTCTCCCAGTTCGTGGCCTGTCATTGACAGAGTTTGTCTGGTTATACCATCTTGCCAGGTTTGAAATTGCTGGCTGTGAGCACCCAAGACGGCGAGCCACAGCACGCTGCCCTAGTCCAGCCTCCAACATGCCGATTGCACGAAGGCGCTGCTCTGTTGACAGACATGGCATATTGTTTTTTTTTTTGTTTGTTTTGTTTTTCTGTGATTCTTCATTGATTTTATTCAAGCTTGCAATTCAACAGCTGAAATCACGCCATATCCAGTGTCCAATCAACTGTCTCACTAATTAGGTGATTAAGTGCATATGCTTCAGTCATAGTCATGCGAGTCATGGTCAGGGATGAATAATTGAGTGACAATAATTGAGTTGTTTTCTTTTTAATCAATGTTCATCATTTTGTATACTTTTTTTTTTTTTTTTTTTTTTTTAATAAATGTGTTATAATAGTGATAAGTTTCTTTTGATGCTCGGTATATATAAAAGCAAGTAACATTCATTTTTTGAGGGAAAGGGTAAGGAATTGCTTGGTACTAAAGCTGTAATGAAATGCACAACTACAGCGGAAAAGAAAATGTTTGGAGAGCTGAAGGCCAAGGAACTGGCAAAAATACCAGTGTCGAATGACACTGTTAAACGGTGGGAGCACTCATTCTATTGCCCAGCATGAAAGAATTGATGCATTCGAAAGGAAACTACAACTCTGGAAAGTTGTCTTTGGGGGTACTACTGATATGTTTGAGCTCTTTACACTCTGTCATTCAGGAATGAAACATTGACTTTGACATAATCTAACTGCAGCTGGCAACGCATCTGTCTGGTCTTCTCAACAAATGTAATACTTTCCTGAACTCGCAGCAGAACAAGCCACTATACAACCTCTAAGATAAAGCTAAACTGCCACCCTCTGTCCCGTCAAATTAAATCTCTGAACGGTTGCACTTAGTGATTGGCCAATATACTGAAGGAAATAGAGTAGAGGTGCCACATCCAGAGTGGGGTTTTGTCTGCTTTGTTGTCCCTCTGCACTGGTCCCCAAAATCACCAAATGAATCTGTATCTGCAGTGAGGTCTTGGAACCAGGAACATCTTTCTTGAGGACTGTGTCATACACTCCAATGGGGCTTTGAGCTTCATAAGAAATTGAAATTGCTGATCAATTTATAAAATCTTTTACATTTGGGCAACTGCCACTTGGACCCTCTGCCACAGACTACTTACAGTGTGTAATCCTTTCTTGAGTAACTGCACACAAAACAGTTTTTGCAATCATAATTCCAGCTTGTTATAACTGAACATAATGTGTCCTTCAATGCTGAAGTTATATCTTTATAAGATTAAATCCTATGGATTTAAGGATGTTTGCTTGAGGCCTGGAGAAATATCTAATTGAGAGCTGCAGCACAGGGTCTTTCTTGCAGCATGAATTACTGTGTGCTATTGAGTAAACAGTACAATACTGGTAACCCTAAACACGTGTGCTGTAGATCTCTGTAGAGAGTGAGGTTACCTAGCTGCTTTCTCCCACCAGTGTTTTTGTTTTGTAAGTTACTCTGTTTGATACACACACATATTGATCGGTGTGTGCTGAAAAAAAGGTATTGTAATAAAAGCTAAAAATATAAACCATACTTTATAACCCTTAGAATCTATTTCATGATGTCATCTTGTTTTTATATTAGGGAATTGTATTGCAGTCTAAAATAAGTATGAGTGTGACTACATTAGGGGTGTGCTGGTGATCTGTGATTTTTCTTGACTATACGATTATCTATTCAGTGACCCCTGTATTTATCTTTTTTTTTTGATAGAGTAACATTGTATCTGCTAACATAAGCATGCAGTCAGTTGTGTCTACATTGTTAATTAGAGAATGTTATTTATTAGCATGTACTCCAGCAGTCTCACCTACCATTCACACTGTGTTAAGGGTGTTTTTGGCACCTGTAATACAAAAATGCTGCCTGTCCTTTTTAAAACCATGTGTCCATATTTATGAATGTGCTATGATGTCAGTCTATAAGGCGGGGGGGGGGGGGGGGGGGGAGTCTATTGCATGTTTTAATAAAAGTGCGAGAAGGACGATAACAAATGCACTAAACAATTTCATTTAATTGAAAAGCTTGTAAGCGCAGATAGGTGCTGTGTGAACACCAGCAGAATACGGTACCCCCCGTTTCATGCAACACTTGGGCCGATGACCCACGTGTTCAAGTGTTGTGTAAAAATCTGTTTTTTAAAATCGTAAGTAGCAGAACCAACTCAATGCAATTTAAACTTGTTTTTACTGAAAAATAAACAGTAACATGTAATCATAAGAGCTGTCTGTTACATGCTGTCAGATCAGGACTTCACTAACACTGAGCATGGGAGCTGCAGCATGCTATTCCCACGTTACAGCTGTACACAGTTAAAGGTGCGGTCACCAATTCCACACAAAACACTTGCAAAATATTTCAAATAAACATGCTGAGTTCATTGCAGTCATCAGGGTCACTGTAACATGATGGGTGTGTGTGTGTGGGGGGGGGTGGTTGCTGTTATATTTTGCTGTTATATTTTGCACAAAGTGCAGGTGTTGCCTAGGCAGCTTATTTTTCATGGCTTGGAGAAAAAAACAGCCATGGCCTTCTGATAATCATATTTGGAAACTGGAAGTCAGTAAACCTCCAGGCTGGGTTTCAAACAAACACTCCCGTCTTTGATATTTAACAAGTTTGATTTGCCTTACTTTGACTCTTCAACACGCGAATCATAATTCATGCAAGTGAACTGAAAATTGATCATTGGAGAAAGTGTCAAAATAAGTGAAAATGTTGTCCCATGTGGATTATTAACATTAATATACTTCTTCATTGGTAATTTTATTGTATAATCGTTAGTTACACAAAGCATTTCCTTTAGAGTTACAAATCAATCAACCTATTATTTATTTTTTAAAGGTTGTAAACATATCATGGTCAGCCATTAACTGCAGTTCAATGTAAAACATTTGCTGTTGACGTTCTGTGAGTGGATGGAGTAACGTCCAGGGTTCTCACCAGCGCTGTTGAGCATAACAGGCCGTTACATTGTTACCTGGAAAAATGACGCTGTAATCAGGCTGTTACGCTGTGTTTTCAGGTTGCGTAATGGCCAACAAATAATAATCATGTGAAACATTGTTGATTATTCGGTTATGTGAGAAATTGGTTTGCTTAAAATACTTGCTTCAGCTCTCAGTAATCTTCAGTGGGTTGGTTGTGACAGCATGTTCTTTAGTTTGGTGTATAATGTATGCGACACGGAGACGAGATTGAACTTCACTGAACTTTAGCACATCCCCCCTGTTGACTGGTGAGACTAGATCCTGGGCACGTCCCTGATACACAGCTCTGTAACAAGCAACACCGCTGCAGATCTTTATTATTATACCAGAACTACATTCCCTCTCTTTCATTCAGTTAGCCACTGTGGCTAAAGTAACTTCACATTTTTTAGCCACACTGGAAAAACTTTAAACACTTAACAATACTGTAAACAGGTTATAATCATACTGTTTCAGGAAGGCAAAAGACATGTGTTTTATTTGAAAAAACGTAGATATTTGCCATATAATTGCAGACCCTACTATTTACAATACACAAATATTATATTTCATTTGCACTATAACTCTGATTCCCATTTAAAAATGCCAAACTTAGTCCCACATGAAAAACATTACAGATTTCCTAAATTCTGAATAGGTTTGCATTGATATTCATGTGCTGCATAATCCTTTACATTATTTTGACTGACAAGGTTTTCTTTCCACTACAGAACGGTAAAGCAAAATTGTACCAGTAGACACAGTGCTATTAGTGTACGTTAATATTAATGCCTCCCTGACCAACTCTCTAGTTAAGATTGTACTAACGTGATTGATAATACTAGTAGGATTGTACAGCCACTACTGTGTTTAAAAAAATTAATAAATACAAATTATTTCAACAGTGGCAGTCTTGGTTTCTGAAGACTTACATTTTTTAAAATTATATTTCTGAAATTTTGTGTTTTTCCTCTTTAATTCTTTCAGGTAGTTGGTAGAGGAGCCTTTGGTGTCGTCTGCAAGGCCAAATGGCGAGGAAAAGACGTAGCGATTAAGACAATAGAAAGTGAATCGGAAAGAAAAGCATTCAGTGTTGAGGTAACTGTTTTGGATTTGTATAAGTAAGTTTTCACTCAACACGATTTACACACATGTAAGCCATGTCTTAAAAAAAAAAGAAATGTTTTTATAAAGTGAGCCTTTTACCTGATAGTTGGTTGCAATGTCCTGTGCTCCATTCAATTATAAAGTGAAATATATTAATGGTGGCAAAAACAGCTGATTTGTGAGTGATGATTTTTGATGTTGAGCTGTCTTACAATAACACACGTCATCTTTTTAATTGAATCAATTGCTGTTCCACTTGAACTTTTTTCTTTTATTTCATTGTTGTGCGGAGATGAAAAAATATGTTGATAGTTGAAATAAAGAAGCAACGTTTTAAAATCTGAAACACCAATATATGCAGAATTTTAGCTTCATACTAAATGCAAGTTGTAAGCACTTTCTGAAAACTTTTATTAAGCACAACAGACTGAAACAAAACAAAAGCCTAACACCACCTAGGAGTGCTAACTAAACTTTTCGGTCTTAGCTATCAACCAGACAGCTAAACCATTTACTGGTTCAACAAAATACAATACAGGTTACACTTTTCACAATACCTTTTTCAGATTTTCAGGTACAACCACACAGGTATTACCCAGACTTCAAACAGACAGCCCGCTGTAAACATTTAGATTTGCTTTTATACACCTGCCTGTTTAATCCCAGGCAGGTGTCGCTCATTAAATTACAGCCAGGTGATTCCACTTCTGGCTTAATAGCAACCCCATGGCGATACGGAGGATGTAGCTCCATTACCCTCCATTACTGCATCATTCCTCCTCCTACTGTGCCACAATATATTGAATTTGTCTGTGTTACTAAAACCTTTTTTTATTCTTGCAGCTTCGACAATTGTCTCGTGTAAACCACCCCAACATCGTGAAGCTGTATGGATCCTGTAATAATCCAGTATGTCAATGATAAAGGGCTGTATTTTAGTATTGATGTGCCACTTGCATTCCTGTACCCTCATTAATATGCTGTTTTGAATAAATACACAAATATCTAGATTTCTCTGGAATTGTTGAGGCATTCTTTTTTTTATTATACTATTAACAAAGGATGTGTGCAAGTCTTATGTAGCAGCATGCATTTGTGGTAACAGCACATTCTCTTATTTGGGAAGTTTGTGTTGCAAACTATCTCCATTCTTTGGCATTAGATTCCAGAAGCTGTTGTGGTAGTGATTGTCAAAACCTTTCTAAATATGTGTAAAATAGGTTAAAGACTAGATTATACATTTCTAAACTAGGGAGTGTTTTAAACATGACATCTTTGATCTGATTAATACAACATAGCTTTATTTTTATATTAAGGTTTGTCTAGTCATGGAATATGCTGAAGGAGGTTCATTATACAATGGTATGTATAGTATATTTCTGAGATCTGTTTACTCCAGCTTGTACTGGTGTATTTAAATGATGTTATTTAAAGATTAACTGTATCAACCAAATCAAATGTTACTAAACCTGTAGATATTTCTTAGTATATTAGTAGTATGTTTTAAAGTACTCTGTAGCTGGACCAAACCTACAGGTTTTTTAATCAGAAATTTAGGGTCAAATGCATAACCCTACAACTCAACCCCCTCATGAACAGATATTTGAAATTGCTTGTGTTTTGTTTTTTTTAGTACATTTTTTTTTTTTTATAAATAGTTTGTTAAACTACCAGAAATGTTGTATTTTTAGTCTTTGTTATATTAATTGGTGTCTAATGTTCACAACATTCTTATATTGAACATCTGTTCTTGAATTATTATATTACCTGTAGGGTGCCAATACTTTTGTCTGTGACCTGTATATAGATGGTTTAACTTCTGTTCTGTATAAGTATTTGAAATCTGTTATGAGAAAATAATGTTACTAAATAGTTTGCATTGCGATTTCACAGACCACTAAGTTGAACAGGGGAGTCGGAATTCATCTTTTTGTCTCAAACGTCTGATTTGAAAATGTTACTGACTACCCTGCCTTGTCATTCTGTTCACAGTGCTGCACGGTGCTGAACCTTTGCTCTGTTACACGGCTGCCCATGCTATGAGCTGGTGTTTTCAGTGTTCCCAGGGAGTGTCCTACCTGCATGGAATGAAACCAAAGGCTTTAATTCACCGAGACCTCAAACCACCAAAGTACTTAACCATATTTATCTCTTGTATATTCTCTATTGTTCTTGTTTGCAAAGCTACAAATCCTCTTGTTTTTGTAGTCCTGCTTTGTGCCGGCGAGTCAAGGATTACTCGTTTTTTAAATCCGTACTGCACACATCTTTAAGATGTAGTCTACCGTCGGTTGTTATAAAAATGAATTGGTGTGATTGTCAGACTTCTTGTGACTTCTTGTTTGAGTTTAAATTGAAATATACAAGTCCAGAGAAGCAACTTGTCCTTGTGTGATAGGTGGGAGCAAACCTTTAATGAGGAAATTCCAGTAGTAACACCCTAGAGAAGAAGAAAACATGCAGAAAGCTCTTGTTAAATAAAGACTGTTTAAACTGTGAGGTATGACTTGTATTTCTACCTCTGTGAGGGAGTGAACATGTAGTTATTCCTTAAGTGTTTATTTTCTGTATTGCTACAGTACTCAACCACTGGTGTATCACAAGATACAGCTTGTTAATTTTGTTCTGATATCATGTTGTGATTTGTCATGATATTTTTTAACACAATAGTTGATATTATTCGATTTTGTTATTATTTAGCAAGTGTATTTACTGTATATCATCTAGTGGTACAATCAGCACCCAAATTTAATATTAAATTATCGTATAGGCATTTATCAACTATAATCGATGCATTGATATTTTAATTTTCAAAATAAAAACAAACTTTCTTTTTTAACAGGCACATTTTACATTCAAATTAGAGCACTTATATTAAAAAAGAAATACAAAGGACTTGAGTTTAACAACTGTAACAAATATTCGTGTGTCTGTATCAGATGTCCTTTTTAACATTGTAATAATAATAAAAAACACTATTTTAACAAAATATTTTTTTATCTGAACTATGTTTGTTCATTACTGTTGACATTTTATGTCCAACAGCAAGACATTTGAGTTAATCTCACAGATCCTGACTAATTTAACTATCATACTAAATTCAGCTTCTTTTTATATAATACTAGCTGAAGTACCCGGTGCTGCCTGGTAATTCAATATTTCATGCATGACAAATTGGGGAACGGTAGCGTTATGGTTTCCTATAAGTTACCGATCTTGGGTGCCGCACAATGCGCTCGGACCCCTTTCCCTTTTTTTAGCTTTATTTTTTTTTTTTTGGTTTTTTCCTTTTTTTTTTTTTTTTGGTTTTGTGGGTTTCTTTAATTTTGAGATACATTGCTACTGTAGTGATCCAGCAATGGGGTTACTAAATAAAGTACCCTGGGGGTCCAATTTTTGGATCTAAACATTCAGGCAACAGGCAAACGTTCTTCTTTATATATTAAGATTTGCCATATAATCCAAACACAACATGCATTGAAACAAAATAAAGTAATTGGTAGATTTAATAGATTTAAAACAAACAAAAATGTATTCCCTTAATTGTTACATCGCGAAAACGTGAATACAATATTCCTACTTCTGATTTGGCTTGTCCAACTCGAGTGTAGAGGCCTGAAGTGTATATCCTAGCAACGCACTAATCTAGAGTACTAGCACTTACACACTCAAGCTTTTAAGACTTCAAACTGGGTTCAGATTTGATGCATCTGTTCATCAATATGTAATCGAAGCTCAGGAATCAATAATCGATTAATTGTTGCATCCCTAATATCATCAGTACTAGCTTGTAATCAAAGTTTAACACAAAAGCACAGTGATGAAGCAAATGCAAGGCATCCTGACACTTAATTATTTTGCTCCGATCTTAAAACGGCAATACGTTGAGTGATTGTCTCTGTCTCCTGTTAGTCTGCTGCTTGTGGCTGGTGGAACGGTTCTGAAGATCTGTGACTTTGGAACAGCCTGTGACATTCAGACACACATGACCAACAACAAAGGGAGTGCTGCTTGGATGGCACCGGAAGTGTTTGAAGGCAGGTCCACATGAACTAATTTTGCATGTAATGTATATGAGTAAAGCATGCCTGCAATCTATAGATTACAATTATTTTTTGTTTAATTTGTTTTATTTTTTATGTTGAACGGAGTAAACCGTTTTCATAGATTGATACAAGTATTCGTAGAAAATGAATTAATACAGTACTTAGTCATGATTTAATGTTTGAATAGATGTGTAGGTATCTATTTTGATATTAAAAGTTTAACTAGGTAAAAATACTGGACTTGTTTATTGAACACATTGTCAGATACAATTACGAGTTTCAGTATATGCTACACAAAAAAAACACCCCAGAAACACAAAGTTTGGTCATTTGAAACCAAAAAAGAATTGAAAGTGCAAGACACGAAAAATGAAATTTGCACTTGAAAATCTATAATCTGAGCTCAGTGGTCATAAGGTATTTTCAAACTGTATTCCAAGCAAAAAATGAAATCCCAACACTTATTAAATTTAAAGAGAAGCTGTGCAAAGAAAAGACCATGAAGTTCAATTTAGAAGTCCCTAGAGAAAATTTGACATATTAACCATACACATGTGCTGTGCTGTATTGAAATACACAAGGTGTTCATTCAGTACATTTAATTTATATCTAGGGACAGGGTTAATGCATTAGTATTAAACACGAGAAGAAGCTGGTAATTGTTTTCTTAGGGAACAGTTGCCCGTTATGTAATTAAATGTCTCATTTATGACTATAGAAAGAAACCCTTTGGGTTATTTTTGGTCAGACAGAAACCACTCTAGTATGGCACTTATTGTTATATTTGGATTATTACATTGTGGTATTTATTATAAGAGAAGTACATATTGTAATTGCAAATTACCTGCTAGGAGGTACTTTTAATTTTCTTTTAGAAATGTAATCAGGATACGTTCAAATGAGATGCGCGGTCTTGTTTCAGATGAAGTTCAGAGTCTTTAACTATTATAATAGTAATTGATGCTCCTCAAACAAGAGTACAGATAGAGATTTAAAAGAACTTGTTTATACTTTATTTCCTAAGCTTCTGGCTTCTCTCAAATCTTATTTTAAATTAAGTGCAACTCCGCACTTGAGGGTAGCTGCAACAAAAGTGTGTCTGAACTTCATGACTCATTCCACGAAGACAAGGAAGAGAGCTGCTGCACCATGTTTCCCAAACAGCTATGTAAACGTAGCTTTGCAAGATTAAGGGGTGATTATCTGCTACTGCTCTTGATACTGTCTCTAAAATTATGTAGATTGCTATTTGCACAGACCTGCTGTATTGAAATGGCCAAAAGATCGGCAGTTTGTGAAAGGCTATTCCTTTTTGGTGCCAAAAGCAGTAAGAAGCAGAACTGTGTCTCTGAAAATGTTCACCAAGAGTAAGTACAGTGGAAAAGATGATTGATCTAGTTCCCTAAATGGGAATGTATAATAATAATAATAATAATAATAATAATAATAATAATAATAATAATAAAAACATCCCTGCCCACTACGCAGCACGTATGTTTTCAAAGTAAGCGTGACAAAAACAGAAAATAAAACTTGGAGAAGAGACTAGAGGTAGGCTGCATTTCAGGATCAGATTTTCCTAGTTAAAGTGGCGATTTTAATTTCAGTTAAAATAGTGCCGTCAGTGGAAGTTTTTTTTTTTTTATACAAAAGAACAAAATGTAAAAGTAAAATGTGCTGTTTGTGGAGTTTTAATGAGCTTCTGTGGCAATACCACTAACCTGCAGGATCACTTAGTGAGACAGCACCCGACAAAACACGACAGCGGGAACACAAGTAAAAACGCAACGCCTTCAGTGACGGCTTATTTTGGAAAGAAAGCACCACTCAAGTTAATACTGGACGTACAAACAAGGTTGAACAAAGTTTATTCTATCTTTGAACGCCTTCTTGAATTAAAATTACCAGTTATTGATTTGGTGGAAAAATAACCAGACACGCTTTTCCAGCCTAGCAACCTTGGCAAAGAGCATGTTAAGTATCCCTGCAACATCGGTCCCGAGTGAGCGTGTGTTCAGCAAAGCAGGGATGCTTGTGAACAAAGTGCGTTCTTTTTAAAACCGGAGAATGGATGCCATCATTTTTCTAAATAAAACAGAAAATTATCTCTGGAGAGAGCACAGACTGTTACGTTGGGCTTGTAAATAGTTGTTATTGTGTTGCCTGTTGGAGTTTTTTTTTTTCCTCTAATCAAGTAGCTGTCAAGACTTAAGATAAGACAGTAATATTTGTAATGTATTATTAACTTTTTGTGGGGAACCTCGCCGACAGTGTGACTAGACGTAAATAATTAGAAATGTGTAGTTTTAAGTTCAACTAGAGAAACGTTTAATTTGCCATATAAAAAGCAGTACGCCGTAAATGGGAAATGTGAGCTGTAGCAATCTTTTTGTTTAATAAGCAGTTACAATAACCCCTGAAACTTTTGTATTGCAGGCAGTAATTATAGTGAGAAGTGTGATGTGTTCAGCTGGGGGATAATTCTGTGGGAGGTAATAACCCGCAGGAAACCCTTTGATGAAATCGGGGGGCCTGCCTTTCGCATCATGTGGGCTGTTCACAATGGTAAGATGGATTGAGTGACATGTACAGTTTAATAACCTAATGATCTCAGGGTTTGGAAATGGAAACTCAATCACTACATGTCATCTTGGCTCTCTTTTAGGTACTCGGCCTCCGCTGATCAAAAACCTCCCCAAACCCATAGAGAGTTTAATGACTCGCTGCTGGTCAAAGGACCCCTCACAGCGCCCCTCCATGGAGGAGATTGTCAAAATAATGACACATCTTATGCAGGTATTTTGTTTTGGCTAACATTGCTGTCATAGTTACACTCAGCAAATTGTAGAGTAGTATTCTTTAAACTGCAATACTTGCAGTATTTTATGTATTATCTGGGGAATGTATAATTTAGTCAAAAGGGAAATGACTTGCAATTGAATTGTGATCTGACCTACCTGTGTCTTAAGCTAATGACTTGCTGAATTTGCTGACTAAAAAAGGAGCTGTGTGTGTGCATGAATTTGTTTGCTTGCCCTGCTTTCTTTAAGTTTTGTTCCACATTCAGTACAGTCATTTTGAAGTTCTGATGCAATCAAGTATAGGTTCCTGTTGGTATCCATGTCGTTTTCTACATGTTGTAGTAAATATCACCAGGGATGGGGATATTGTGGGGGCACCTGCACATTTGTCACCATTTATACTGTTTACATGCTGTATACTTGGAGAAAAGTGTATCTAATGTGATGAAACTTGGGACATTCTTTATTATAAGGAGTATCAGAATCGGGGGATATAAGAAGGTACCTGTCTGTTGGTTTTTATGTATTTCAGTTCTTACATTCAATGATTTATCCAATTATAAAGAGTCTTGGTATGTCCAATTATTTACAGTATCATAATCAGGATATATGGAGGAGCCTCTGTATATTTTTCATGTACATAAACATTTGAATAAAAACCAGGTAACTTTAGAATAATCAAATGCTAGTGTAGTGATGGGCAAAGTAAAACTACTGTATGATTTGTGTGATTGAGCCCACCCCCTCAACCCAAAGAAATGTAGCTAGCACAGTCTGCCATTTGCTAAACAAATCAGTGTTTCCTTTTAATAATAATGTCAATGTTAAAGTCTGATATTTTTGTCCAAAAGTATTTTCCAGGATCTGACGAGCCACTTCAGTATCCTTGCCAAAATTCAGATGAAGGACAGAGCAACTCGGCTACCAGTACAGGTATGGAGAAGGCTGATTGCAGCATGGTCTTTCTTAGTAGAGAGATAATGACTTCGCATGTTCAGGGTTATGCTACTGTGGCAAAATCATTCCAGTAGGAATTGACCTGCCACATTATAATGTCATATTTTAGCATTTTCATTTTTCTTAATATTTATAACCCCAATCTAACCGTTATATTAAGCCACCAGTGATTCTTTTGTTTTTCTTCATAGAATCTCCCATTTCTAGTTTGTAACTGGTTAGAGGGGTGCTACTGATACAAAATGACTTTTGGCCCAAGTTTGCTGTGGGTGTGTAGATTTTTTCCAAAGGAATTCCATATTTATAACTAGCTTTGTTTTGCCAAGAAAGCTGTAGCATTCCGATGTTAGTGTCAAGTTTTCAGAAACGGTGACCAAAAATAGGAATTTGGTTTTAAATACTGATTTATTTTCTTCAAGTATCATCATAATTATCATCATCATCATTGTCATCTTCAGCCTTTTTCAATCCACTGCTGGATGAAGGCCTCCCCAAGATTCTTCCACAAAAGCCTGTCTGCTGCGACTCTCATCCACGCTACTCCGGCGTGTTTCCTAATTTTGTTCTGCCATCTTCCTGGAGGTGGTCTTCTTGGTCACTTTCTATCTCTTCAGATCCAGTCCAGTATCTCTTGGTCCAGCGATGATCTGTTCATCTTGCTGCATGTCCGGCCCACACTGCCTTTTTAGTTTTTTCGCTCTTATAACAACATTGCATACTTTTGTACATACAGTTTGCATTGGTCGAAGACTTTCCTCTTGAGGCATAAGGGTAGTTTCCCTTTCAGAACCATGCTTAATCTTCCAAAGGCACTCCAGCCCTTTTTTGCTTTTCAGTTGATTTCGCACATTTAGTTCTTTGTTTGCGGAAACTAATTATCCTAAGTACACATAGTTGTTGACTTCTTCAAGCTTGATATCACTGACTTCAGTTGCCTGTGGAATGGTATATTTATTGAACATGACTTGAGTCTTCAAGTTCATTTTCAAACCTGCTTTGATGCTAGGCTTGTGTAGTTCTTGTATTCTTGTTTGTAATTCTTCTGGGCACGTTGTAAATATGAGGATGTCATCAGTAAATCGTATGTGATTCAAGTAGGCTCCATTGATCTTCAGCCCCTTATTTTCCCAATCCAGTGTTTTGAAAATGTCTTCTAGCGTGGCCGTGAAGAGCTTTGGGGAAATTGTATCTCCCTGATGGACTCCTTTTTCAATCTTGATTTTGTCACTGTTTCTATGGAGTCTTACTGTGGATGTTGCATTCTTGTATATGGTGCTGATCAAGTCTCTGTACATTTTCTCAATTCCTTGTTTTTTCAGAGAGTTTAATACAGATCTTGTGTAAACTCAAAGTCTTTTTCATAGTCGATGAATCCCTAGCAAAGTGGTAGTTTGTACTCGTTGCTGGTTTGAATCATTTGCTGTACAACTTGAAGATGATCCATTGTGCTGAATCCTGCTTGCTCATTTAATTGTGCTGAGTCAAATTTATCTTGAATTCTGTTGGTGAGTATATTGGTAAAAGTTTTATAGATTATAAGAAGTAAGTTAACAGGTCTGTAGCTCTTGAGGTCTTCTTTATCTCCTTATGTGAAAGTATCACCAATGCATTGTGGCAGTCATTTGGCACTTTATTTTGCTTAATACAATCTGTAAAAATATGCGACCAATGTTTTTGTCAGTTCTTCACCTTCTTTCATGATGTCAATCTTTATGCCATGTTCTCCGGGTGCCTTTCCTGTCTTCATATGTTTGATAGCATGCGTCACTTCTTCCGGTAGAATGTCTGGAACTTCTTCCTCAGGTTGCATTTTTTCCATCTCATCTTTGTAATCTGCTGCATTGCTCTTTTCATCTTGATATAATTTTTTGTAAAAGTCTTCGACTCTCTTCAAAATCAGTCCTATCCTCATGTTTGATTGCTAAAATCATTTTTTCCCCTGACGATCAGTCTTTCTTCATGCTTCGTTTATTTTCAATAGTTTTCTATGCCAACCTACAGTTGAACGATGTATATCCTCAGTAATGCACATTCTTACTGTCTGCAGAGCATAATGTGTTTAACCCTTTGCAGTCCAATGTCGGACCAGGTCCGACATTACAAATTTCCCTTTCCAATCCGATGACATAAAAAAGACAGGTAAAGCACAGGTTAGCACTGTCGTTTTTCTCCAGAAAAAGCCGAGAAAACTTTTCAATGGCCGAGTGAGACCGACAGGAACCAAATGAAACAAAAAAAAAAAAAGTGTGTCTCATAGACCTGTGCACTACAGAGATAACACGAACATTTACAGGGCTTTTCTTTAATGTTATAGTAATAAAATAACAACCACATTATTGAGGAGTTCGGTGATAAAACGAGTGATCCGGAGAGGATTGATCCGTATACACGTCTATAAAGCAGTATGTGAAAAATACAGGGAACACGGGGTGGGGCTTAGTTGGAGATACAGTACTGAGTGTCCTTGTGCGATTCAATGCCTTTTAAACCTGTTTTACTCTGAAAAATATATATTTTAAACAGAGCGTGTGAAAATAAATTGGATTGGACGCGCCTGACAAGCGTTAAATAAATGGACTGCAAGGGGTTAATCTTTGACTTCAGCGCAGCTGTTTGTTTCATTTCCCTTTTCTTCATGAAACACCAGACTTAGCGTTTGGAGTATTTCTATGTTGATTGTGTTGGATTTTGTCATCACGAGTTTAGTTCTCTCAAGTGCTGTGTTTTAGGTGTATTTTGCATCTTACAAGTCTGTAGTCACTTCATGTGTTAAAATTGTTTTGTACTGAGACCTCTTGTACATTGTTTTTCTTGTTGGTGAGTATGTAGCTAATTTCATTCTTCACTCCGTTGGGTCCTCTCCATGTCCTTTTCCTGATGGGTTTCTTCTGGAAGATGATGTGCATGATGAAGTTCTTGATCTCTGCAAATTAGTCTAGTCTGTCACCCCTCTTGTTCCTGTCGCCATGTCCAAGTTTGCCGACCGTATCTTTGTCTTCTTGCTGGGCTCCTATTTTGGCGTTGAAGTCAAAGATGATGAACTTATAGTGGTTCTTCATATTTTCATATAGTTCTTGTACTTCATAAAAATCATCGACTTCATCTGAATAGCTTGTTGTTGGTGCATATACTTGGATGACCTGAAGTTCATACTTCCTTGAAACTTTCTATCAGTCTTGCGGACCTCTCTGACGCGCTGTCAGTCTCACTGTGTTATTCTCTGAGGCCATGTTTTTGTCTGTTTTTATCATGGTGGGGGGTTGGCTATAACTCGCCACACTGGTATGGGGTGTTGGTGAGTGCCTTCCACTTTGGCAGAGTATGTTACTCAAGCTTTCACAGCTTGGTTGAACCTGCCAGAGTCAGGGGACCCAGCTGTACTTCATCTTGAAAATCCGTTGTCACCCTCCTGCCACTTTGAGGCAGTGGAAGTTGGACTTTAGGAGGGTCATCAAAGTATATGGTACATGTACTATGCAAGCATCTGGATTCCCTTCTGTATCATTCTATCCATGAACAAAATATTTTAATGTTTGAATTTGATATTATACCCAGAAGAATGGTGCCAACTAACTAGGCCTGTTTAATACTGTTCCACCAGCTGACCTATCAAGCTGAACTTCGTACTCATGTTCAGTTTCTTTCTCCAGTGTTGCCTTCTGATAGAAGATATGTTATTTTCTGTAGCAATAAATATAAGACAAAAAATATTGTATTCAGTATTTTAGCTGACGTTCCATTGTTGTTCAGGAGGTTGAGGTTTATTCTATACAATGTGCAGTTATGGGAATCGGCCTACCACTTGTGGTATGGGTAAATGTGGTGATCCCAGTGTGGTGATGTATTCTGAGAATTGCTGATGTAGCAAGGTGAGAAAGAAAGCTGAAACTTTCCATAAGTAGCTAAGAGGCACTATCAAGGTCCAGTAGGGAAGTTGCAAATGTAATGGCATGGCCTTGTTTTCAAAGGGTCTATCTCAGGAGTGCTCGCTTGTTTTTCTGTTCAATCCAATGCAGAACCTTGTTTCATCTCTTGTCTGTACATATATTTTCAATTGACAAAAAACTTCATGGTAATTAAATTCTTTAGCTAAAGTTAAACACGTCTCTCTGCCTGTGTAGGTCACACTCCCATCTTAACATGTACATACGGGGTATTCAGATCCTGAACTATCTGGACAGTTGGCTAGTTTGCGCGAATTGAAAAGCACGCACAGAGGCACACACAAAACAGGTCATAGATCATGTGACGAAGTTAAGGCTCTCAATACATCAACAGAAGAGCAACTTCCTACCGTCTCAGTCCACAGTGTTCCTGGGAATCAAACTGAACTCTGTGAGCATGCTTGCCTCGCAGTCGGAAGACAGGATTTGGTCGTTGGAGGCCACACTCTCCCTGTTCAGAAAGGACGCTCTCCACAGGTCAGAGTATATCAAAGGTTGCTGGGGCTGATGGCAGCCGCCTCGAGAATCCTTCCACTAGGGCTGCTGAGAATACGCCCGCTTCAAGCCTGGGTAAATATGCTCAAGATGCACCCAGTTCAAGATCGGTACTGGCTGGTGCGAGTGTCCAGACAATGCTGGAAGACACAGGAGTGGTGGCTCAGTCCCGGCAATCTACACCTCGGGTCTCCCCTCGGATACCCTCACAGAAGGGAAGTGATCACTACAGACGCCTCCAGCCTGGGTTGGGGAGTGGTCTGGAATGGGAGAGGAATAAGAGGTCAGTGGAAGGGACATTGGCAGCAAGCGCACATAAATGCCCAAGAGCTGCAAGCAGTGAACCTGGCGTTATCTCATTTTCACCAGCAATTAGTGCACAAACATGTGCTGGTCCGTATGGACAATACTACAGTGGTAGCCTACATAAACCACAAAGGCGGCCTGCGCTCGCCGGACCTTCACCACGCAGCGCACAGACTCCTGTCCTGAACGCACAGAAACTTGCGTTCCATCATGGCAGTTTACCTCCCCAGTGTGGACAACAAGGCAGCAGACCTCCTGTCCAGAAGAGCTCCAGACAGCTCGAAGTGGAGGCTGCATCCGCAAGTGGTGAAACAGATCTGGGAGAGGTTTCGACCGGCACAAGTCTGCCTCTTTGCCTCAGCCGAGTCCACTCATTGCCCTCTATGGTTCTCCATGGAGAGAGACAGGGGTCCCCTGGGAGTAGATGCGCTAGCTCACCCCTGGCCACAGGGGCTATTATATACGTTCCCTCCGCTACGATTATTACCCCTGCCACTAGAGAGGATCAGGGTGGAGAGAGCACAGGTTTTGCTGGTTGCACCCGGATGCCCGAGACACCCCTGGTTTGCTCTCCTCTCTGACATGTTGTCGGATCAGCCGTGGCAGCTCCCGCTGCGCAAGGACCTGCTGAGGGGCTAAAAGGTATTGACAGTGTCAAGGGACTTTTTCAGCCTGAAAAAAGAAAAAAGGACCAGGGGTCACAAATGGAGATTAGACAAAGGGGCATTCAGAACAGAAAATAGGAGGCATTTTTTTACACAGAGAATTGTGAGGGTCGGGAATCAGCTCCCCAGTAATGTTGTTGAAGCTGACACCCTGGGATCCTTCAAGAAGCTGCTTGATGAGATTCTGGGATCAATAAGCTACTAACAACCAAACGAGCAAGATGGGCCGAATGGCCTCCTCTCGTTTGTAAGCTTTCTTATGTTCTTATTATGGCACCCGAACCCAGCCTAACTCCAACTCTGGGTCTGGCCGTTGAACGTAGCCGTCTATTTAGACGGGGTCTGCCATTTGCAGTAGTAGATCCTGTGACTTGCCCGATTTGAGACAATATTAACCTTCTTACAACACTTGTTTGACGCAGGAAAATCAGCATCTACTTTTTGAAGGTATACCTGGCAGCAATATCAGTGTGCCATGACAAAATTGAATCGGTGTCCCCTGGGGCACGTTTCCTGGCAGTGCAATTTCATAAAGGGGCTCAGAGGCTTCGTCCTCCCATGAAAAGTATGGTCCCCAAGTGGGATCTAGAACTGGTACTGCAGGCCCTTATGGGTCCCCCATTTGAGACCATGGCGTCAGCAGAACTGTGCCCTGTTTCATTGAAAGTGGCATTTTTAATAGCCATTACGTCTGCCAGACGAGTAAGTGAGCTTCATGCGCTGTCCATCGATGACACATTAAGAACAAATCCATCCTTTTTACCAAAGGTGGTATCCTCGTTCCATATTAACCAATCGGTGGTTTTGGAAACTTTCAGACCTCCCCCGCATGAGTCGCAGGAGGACTGTAGTCAACACACGCTATGCCCTGTTCGGGCTCTTCGCTGTTATTTGGATAGGATGGCGTCCTGGAGACAGTCCAACCAGCTGTTTGTCTGTTATGGGTCCCGCTGTAGAGGTCAGGCCCTATCGAAGCAACGTCTAGCGGACTGGGTGACAAATGCGATACACTTGGTGTATGAACAGGCAGACTCCCCGTTACCGGGGGAACATTACGGGCCAGGCAACTTCATGGGCTTTCCTTCATGGCGCCTACTTAGATGGGTTATGCAATGCTGCTACATGGACAGGTAGTCAGACATTTGTGCGTTTTTACCGCCTTGATGTTACAAACTGAACGAGACCCACTCTGGGCTCTAGAGTTTTGCAGGCGACATGCCCTTAGGCGTCATGTGGGCTCTGATGCTATCGCCGTGGGGCTGTACTGTCAGTAATCTGGAGCCACGATAGCTTCGGTAATGGTTTTCATTCAAATTGAAAGGGAACGTTAGGTTATTGCCATAACCCTAGTTCCCTGAAAGAGAATGACAACCATTACACTTAGGGGTTCATGTCCCCAGCTGTCCTCTGTTTTCAAAAGAAAATGTCCCTCTTCGACAGGAGGTGGGAGGGACTTCCCGCTCACAGCAGGGCCCTGACAGGGCAGCTTTTTTATATATGCTCAGTGATTGACGGTCAGAGAGGCTCTTCTCATTCGGGAATGATTGTCATTCTCTTTCAGGGAACCAGGATTATGGTAATAACCTAACGTTCCCTCTGATGCCATTTTCTAGCAGGATGATAAAAAATCGTGTTGATGAGTTATGTAAGGTTTGTCTTGCACTGTTGAAGTGCATTGTGATGTCCATGCTATGCATTAGCCAGATCCTTGTTTGAAAAAGGAACCATCACAGTTACAAGTTACTAATACAGTTAATCAAATTACAGCAATGCGCTATATGTAATGTGCTATACGTAATGTACTTTATGTTATGTGTCATTTCCCAACGTGCTACCAGCCTTTTTTTGGCCATCCGTTTCAGTTGTGCTAACACTTTTAAATATTGTGCTTCGATCAACTATACAGCATCATCTCTGAAATCCCTGAAATTTTTGCCTGCATACACTTCAGGTGGCACTGTGCCACCAGAAAGAAAACAAAAACTATCTGTCAGTATTTCGCTGTTGGGTGTTCATGTTGTTTGTATCAAAGAGAATCATCATTGCCTGTTCATACCTGTTTTTAAAAACTGAATAAATCTTTGATAGGTCCTGTTGTATCAGGAACTGCATGGAAAATGTGAGGTTGTTTAAACTTTATGCTATTCCGGGATAAGTTAAATATAGAATGCAGACAGATGAAGAATTCGTAGCAGCTTTGGCTTGCCTCTGTTCTCTTTCAACTGACAGAAATAAAGCAATGCAGCTTTTTCAAAGTTTTTTTTTAATTATTATTTCTGCATTGTAATAATGTGTTCTTTAATCTACTAGTGTTTATTTAGTGTTTTTATGACTAATAAAATCCAAGGGCAAGCAATTGCAGTTTGTGTGTGTGTGTGTGTGTGTGTGTGTGTGTGTGTGTGTGTGTGTGTGTGTGTGTGTATACGCGCACACACACACACACACACACACACAGTGGCTTGCAAAAGTATTCAGTGACCAATTCTCTCATATTACTGAATTACAAATGGCACATTGAAATTTCGTTCTGTTTGATATTTTATTTTTAAATACTGAAACTCAGAATCAATTATTGTAAGGTGACATTGGTTTTATGTTGGGAAATATTTTAAAGAAAAATAAAAAACTGAAATATCTTGCTTGCATAAGTACTCAACACCTGTGCTGTGGAAGCTCCCAGTTTGCACCGATGAAAGAAATTGCCCTAACGAGGACACAATTACCTCACCACTGGCCTCCACCTGTGAACCATTAAAGTTGCTGTCTCATTTTCTGGATAAAAAGCCCACTGTTGAAGGATCGTTGTAAGGCTGTGAATCTGAAGGAAAATGAAGACCAAAGAGCATTCTACAGAAGTTAGAGATAAAGTAATACAAATGCATAGATTAGGGAAAGGGTACAAAATAATATACTAAAGTGTTTGGATATCCCAGTGAGCACAGTTGGATCAATAATCAGGAAGTGGAAGCTGCATCACACCACCCAGGCACTGCCAAGAAAAGGCCGTCCCTCAAAACTCAGCGCTCAAACAAGAAGGAGACTTGTGAGAGAAGCCACAGAGAGGCCAACAATCACTTTGAAGGAGCTACAGAGTTCAGTGGCTGGGAATGGAGTAATGGTGCACCAGTCAACCATATCAAGAGCTTGGCATAACACTGGCCTGTATGGGAAGGTGGCAAGAAAGTAGCCGTTACTCAAAAAGTACCATCTGAAAGCACGTCTGGAGTTTGCCAGAAAGCATGAGAGTGACCCAGCTGCAATGTGGGAAAAGGTTTTGTGGTCAGATGAGACCAAGGTAGAGCTTTTTGGCCAAAACTCAAAGCGCTATGTGTGGCGCAAACCTAACACTGTCCACGCCTCAAGACACACCATCCCTACAGTGAAGTATGGTGGTGGCAGCATCATGCTGTGGGAATTCTTCTCATCAGCAGGGACTGGGCATCTTGTTACAATTGAAGGAAGAATGGATGGAGCAAAATACAGGAAAATACTGCAAGAGAATCTGCTTCAGTCCGCTAAAAAACTGAAGCTTGGGAGGAAATTCACCTTTCAGCAGGACAATGATCCCAAGCACAAGGCCAAAGCAACATTGGAGTGGCTCAAGAATAAAAAGGTGAATGTCCTACAGTGGCCCAGTCAAAGTCCTGATCTCAATCCCATTGAGAATCTGTGGCACTATTTGAAAATTGCGGTCCACAAGCGTCGTCCAACCAACCTGAACAACCTGGAGCAAATCTGCCAAGAAGAATGGGCCAAAATCACTCCGACACTGTGTGCAAAGCTGGTACATACTTACCCCAAAAGACTTAAAGCTGTTATTGCAGTGAAAGGTGGCTCTACCAAATATTAATGTGTGGGGGTTGAATACTTATGCAAGCAAGATATTTCAGTTTTTTATTTTTCTTAAAAATATTTCCCAACATAAAACCAATGTCACCTTACAATAATTGATTTTGAGTTTTAGTGTTTTAAAATAAAATATCAAACAGAACGAAATTTCAATGTACCATTTGTAATTCAGTAATATGAGAGAATTGGTCAGGGGTCTGAATACTTTTGCAAGGCACTGTATGTGTGTGTGTGTGTGTGTATATATATATATATATATATATATATATATATATATATATATATATATATATATATATATATATATATATATATATGTATGTGTGTGTGTATATATATATATGTGTGTGTGTGTGTGATATATATATATTTTTTTTTCAGATATCTGTTTCAGTTAAAAATATAATGTTCATATTGCTTGTATTAAATTGTTCTGTTGTATGTTTTTGCAGCGTAATAATCGTTTTGTTTGTTTTTCATTAGGATCCTATGTGGATTACACCTCCACAAACACTAGTAACTTGAGTGATTTAAATATGGAACCAGGAGACTTCCAGGCCAATGCTACCAATGATACTATCAAGCGAATTGAATCAAAGTTTGCACAACAGTTTAAACACAAGGTACATTAATTACGTGTGTGAATCCATACAGTTGTGCTTTAACCCTTAGCGGCCCATTTATTAAGCGCTTGTCAGGTCAGCATTTTCACATGCGCTGTTTATCATACACGCGCTGTTTAAAATAATTTTAAAACAGGTTTAAAAGGCACTGAATTGCAACAGGACACTCAGTACTGTATCTCCAGCCAAGTCCCACCCCTTGTTTGCTGTATTTTTCACATATCAGGTTTGACCTCAGATTTGAGCTCAGATTGAGCACTGATCCGTTTAATACAACACAACTAGGATCAAGATCTAAAGGGATCCGATCCCGGATCCGGGCTCAGTACAACCGACCCCTGGTGCCCCAGAAGGTCTACACATCTGGTTTTTGTCATCTTCCTTCTTCATATTTCTCCTTATTGCTTGAGATCCTCTGAGTCCAGTGGCATTATCTCTTATTCTCCCTTAGAACCTTTGGGTACAATAGCAGTCAGTGCTGGGTGAGAAGTTTGTAGGCGCAAAGGCTCTCATCAGTGGTTAGCAGTACATGCAATTTGAACCAAACAGTCTGCTATCTGCAATATTAGTCTCCTTTCAGAAAAAAAAACACCAGTGAAGCACTGCCAGTCTGCATGCATAGCAAACTGCTACACGATTCTTGTTTCATGTTTTCCAACAGATACGCCCTTTTTTTTTTCGGCTCCTATCCGTCTCACACGGCCTTTGAAAGCTTTTCTCTGCTTTTTCTGGAGAAAAAACGACTAGAGACCTGTGCTTTATATTTTTTGGATGATATCGGACAGGAAAGGGAAAATTGTAATGTCGGACCTGGTCCGTCACAGGACCGCAAAGGGTTAAAGAATATTATTTTTAAGCCACTTTCTGTTTGATCAGTATTGTCAAGGTTTGTAGGGAAGAATCAGCTTTGATGTTGATATGACAGACTGTTCTCTTAATAACCTAAACAACATTAATAAGAAGTTGTTAGATGGTATAAAAATATAAGCTTCTTGTTCAGTAGGGTCTGTTTCCAGTATGTCAGGGGAGTTGTTTGTATAGTAGTATTGTCAAGAGACTGTGCAAGACCAAATTGCCTTCAGCCTTCGCTTTTAATAATATGTCCATGTCTCAATCCAGTGTAGCTCCTTGTTCCATCATTATTCTTAATTATGGCTTCTAGGGATGCATATCCTGTTTGTACACACTTTTATATATTGTTGGAAGAAAAAAAACTTTCAACTACATAGTTAGTCTGTATGCAAGTCACACTCCATCTTTACATGTACCGTGGATGTAGACCCTGGAAATACACCGTATTGTAGCTTGTTCATGTTACTAAAACATGAATGAACAAAGATGTCTTCTTTGCTAGGGGGATTCAGGTCGTATGACTCTGCCACTATCTCGAGGTGGCAGTGTGGAAAGCCTGCCAGAGGTCAGAGGCAGGCCTGTTACTTCTGCAGAGAACAAGAGGATGAGTGCTGACCTGTCTGAACTGGATCCAAGGATACCATTTGGAAATACAGGTGACTGAGAAAAACAAGATGCCTGTGCATTTCCATTGATACAGTCCCTGAAACTCGTTATGTATTTATTTGTTTGTTTGTTTGTTTGTTGTGTATATATATATATATATATATATATATATATATATATATATATATATATATATATATATATATATATATATATATATATATATATTATTAGTGCCTATAGAAAGTCTACACCCCCTTTCAAAATGTTCACCTTTTGTTGCCTTATAGCCTGGAATTAATTTTTTTTTTCTTTTTTTTATTTATCTACATATCCTACCCCACAACTTCCAAGTGAAAAAAATATTTTACAAATTTGTAGAAGATTAATTAAAAAGTGTGAAGTGTCCATCCCCCTTGTAGTAGCAATTCTAAATTAGCTCAGGTGTAACCAATCGCCTTCAAAATCACACACCAAGTTAAGTGGCCTCCACCTGTGTTAAATTGTAGTGATTCACATGATTTCAGGATAAATTTAGCAGTTCCAGTTCCCTCTGCTGGGTAGTGCATTTCAAAGTCTTTCAAAGCAAAGACTCAAACATGAGCACCAAGGCGCTTTCAAAAGAACTCCAGGACAAAGTTGTTGAAAGGCACAGATCAGGGGATGGGTATAAAAAAATATCAGATGCCTTCAATATGCCTTGGAGCACGGTCAAGACGATTATTAAGAAGTGGAAGGTGTGTGGCACCACCAAGACCCTGCCTAGATCAGGCCGTCTCTCCAAACTGATGACCGAGCATGAAGGAGACTGATCAGAGAGGCTACCAAGAGGCCAATGGCAACTTTGCTAGAGCTACAGGCTTTTATGGCCAAGACTTGTCAAAGTGTGCATATGACAACAATATCCCAAGCACTCCACAAATCTGGCCTGTATGGTACGGTGGTAAGAAGGAAGCTATTACTCAAGAAAGCTCACCTTGAATCCCATTTGAAGTATGCAAAAAAACACTCGGGAGATTCTGTAGATTAGGCAAAAAGTTTTGTGGTCTGACTAAACTAAAGTGAAACTTTTTGGCCTAAATGCAAAGCGTTATGTTTGGCGCAAACCCAAAACAGCGCATCGCCCAAGCAACACCATCCCTACTGTGAAGCATGTTATGGGGATGTTTCTCATTGGCAGGGACTTGGGCACTTGTCACGATAGAAGGGAAAATGAATTGAGCAAAGTACAAAGAAGTCCTTGAGGAAAACCTGCTGCCCTCTGCAAGAAAGCTGAAACTGGAACGGAAATTCACCTTTCAGCATGACAACGACCCAAAGCACATAGCCAAAGCTACACTGGAGGGGCTAAGGAACAAAAAGGTAAATGTCATTGAGTGGGCCAGTCAGAGCCCCGACCTAAATCCAATCGAAAATTTGTGGCATGACTTGAAGATTGCTGTCCATCAGCGCCCCCCAAGGAACTTGACAGAGCTTCAACAGTTTTGTAAAGAAGAATGGTCAAATATTACCAAATCTAGGTGTGCAAAGTTGGTAGAGACCTATCCCACAGCTGTAATTGCTGCCAAAGGTGCTTCCACCAAGTATTAACTCGGGGGGAGGGGAGACTTCTCCAATTATGATCTTTCAGTTTTGTATTTTTAATATCTAATTTTTTTCTCAATAAAAACATTTTTCCCCTTAAACTGAGGCACTGACACAACACAATGTGAAAAAAATTCAAGGTGGTGTAGACTTTCTATAGGCACTGTGTATGTGTGTGGGTGTGTATATCTATCTATCTATCTATTTATCTATCTATCTATATATATATATATCCATAAATCCATTGCTGGATGAAGGCCTCCCCAAGATTCTTCCACAAAAACCTCATCCACATTGCTTCGGTGTGTTTCCCAATTTCATCTTGCCATCTTCCTGGAGGTCGTCTTCTTGGTCACGTTATATCTCTTGGAATCCAGTCTAATATATCCTTTGTCCAGCGAAGGTCTGTTCTTCTTGCTACATGTCCGGTCCATTGCTAACATTGCATAGTTTGATTTGCGCTCTTATCCATTCCTTCCTTTTCCTGTCTTTTCTTGTTATTCCCAGCATGCATCTTTCCATACTCCGTTGAGTCGTTTTGTAATTCATTATATATACACATACATTCTGATGCACAAAAGAAATGCAGCATTCAGGTCTAATTGATTTAATCAATTATTTTAAACATAGATATCAAACAAAATCACAGAAAATGTTAATAAAAATACCGATCAAATAAATCAGTATTAAACATGACACACTGTCAAAATGAAAGCATTACAAAATTAGTATCGGGTATGACCTACCTGAACATTAACACAATCCTGGCAACGTTGACGCATAGACCTGATCAACCTCTGGATAGACCGATGTGGGCTGGTTGCAGTTGTCTCCTGTGGATGGCACTGGCGATTTGGTCCCACAGATGTTCTATTGGACTCAGGTCAGGAGAAAAAGTTGGTCATGGCAAGACCTTGACATTGTTTTCTTCAAGTTGTGTAATTGTAATCCTAGCACTGTGTGGTCTTGCATTGTTCTGCTTAAAAATTGACACTTCCGGATTGGCTTGCAGGTATGGAAAACCTGTTGCTTCAAGGACTTCGTCAGTGTATCGCTGAGCAGTAAGGTTGCCCTCAATCTGTGCCAAAGGCGTTCTTGTGTTAAAGGAGATTCCTCCCCACATCATCACACTTCCACTATCCCACCGGTTGACTTGAATAGTGCAACAGTCAGCATAGCGGTCCTGGGCCGGTGTGGTGACCACCTGCCTTCCAAGACATGGCATGTATCTCACATAGCCAGTTTCCTACTTTCTCTGAACATCTCATTCTCTGGGCAATTTCTCTCACAGATAGGCCGCCTTCAATCATGCCGATAGTGACCAGGCGATCTTCATTACTCCAATCGGGCATGGTCGTATCTTTCGCTGTTCTTGTGTTAATTAAAATCATGTCTTTTCAGATGGCTATTTATACAGATTCTTAATCAACTCATTTTGGCAATTTTAACTAAACTCAAATACCAAACACTGAACACTTGGTGTTTTTATGAAATCACATGGCTTGAACTCAATATTTTGTTATCCCAAGGAACGATACTACTTAAACAATCAACAAACCTATGTGCTCAATATTTAAAATGTAAATAACATTGTTTGTGCCCAATGATATTGATGTAAAAATGACTGTTGTGTATTCATTGTGCATCACTGTATATATCTTAAGGGCAAAACCCGGTGGTCTGAAGAGTCTAGTTTTGCCCAGGCCAATCTAGTTTTGTCAGGGGCTTCTGGGCGAATCCTGAAGTTGCCACTTCTTTTTGGCACTCACCCTTGTCCAATTTGGCAATTCAAGATTGGCCTAGAACTTAAAAAAGACTACTGGGCGAAACCCCCTTTTTTTTTTTTTAAACAGTTTTCACTGAATTACGGAGCTAGCCCGGGCGAGTCCAGTTTTGCCCAACGCTTCAAAATCGATGCTGGCGCAGTCTAGTTTTGCCTACGACATTTATTTGGGGCGAGTCTAGTTTTGCATTTCTACACTCTCCCCTGCCAGCTTCCAAGTGCGTGCCATGGTTCCTACCTTGCCTTCACTTCTGACAACAATGTAGCGAATGTGTGCTGGGTTTCCAGCGGCGGTGCTCAACAGGCAGGACACCAGGGCTGGTTTTAATAGCGATTAAAATGACACTTTTTTTTTATATTAGCTCTCTCTCCCAAAAAGTTAAATCCTGAAGTTTTGCTCCTCCATACGTGCAGGCAAACTCGCCACAGACAGGCAGGTAAAACCATCAATAACTTAGTGCCCAATAAGGCATTACAAGGGGACTGAGTGGAGAAACTACTAGAAGGTGATAAATCAGTTACAAAGTGCTAGTCGACAAAATATAAAAAACATGCAGTAATCAAGTCAAAGTGTACAATTATAAAAATAAAACACAAAAGTGACAAATACGTGAAATATAAGGGCACTATTGACTTTGTTACAGTCTTAGCTATCTTTTAATGAAGATGAAACAGAAGATTTGAACACGAGCAATAAACATATTATTTCTCTCGTGTTTGTGTGTGTGTGTCGAGTTTGCCTGCACTTTACTGTTTCTCAAATTCAAATTGACTTGATTGGCATGACAATAAAAATAATTCCCCTCCCTCCCTATATATTAAACAGTACCAACCTCACTCCCTCCTCCCTCTCTCTTCCTTTTCTTGTGTGACGTGTTCACGGTTTGTCCCAGACATCTCTGGCGGGCAATCTCGTATTGACCATTGAACCTGTTCTCCCTGGCCAGCCAGTTTTGCCTGTGTCTGATTTTTTCGATGGCCAGGTTGTGGTCACTGAGCCGGTGTTTGGTCAGGATCTGCCTCTGCTTTGTGTTTCTGACAGTTACCAGGTATTCTGCCAGGGTGTCATTTCTATGTAGGGTCCGATAGCACTCTAGTTTGTTTTGTATTTTAGTATTTGTATCCCAATGGTCCAGATAGGAGTGTGTCAGATTTACACTAATTGGAATTGTTTTTGCAGTGCTGTCCTGAAGCTGACTGATGTCCAGTGTTTTTCAGCTCAGTGAGCTTCAGTATCAGCTGACTGAGGGTACTTGTTTCTTGGCTGAGCTCTTGGTATTGCAGGGCTTTATGATGGAGTGAGTGGGTCGCTATTTTTTTTAGATTTAGTCCAGTATTTTAATGCTATTTTTTGGATATTAATAAATGGATAAAGGTCTAATTCGGCCCTGCATGTATTTTTTGGTGTTTTTCTTTGTAATGTAATTCGGTTTTTGCAGAATTCTGAATGCAGGTTTTCTGTGGGGTGTTTGTCCCATTTTATGTAGTCCTGGTTGGTGACTGGACCTCACACGTTCAAAAATGGAGCCATATTTTGACAGGGGGATTTATATTATAGAGCCTCCTCTTTAGGGCATAAAAAGCACTGCATGCCATCTCCTTTAATCCATTCACTGCCAGGTTAAAACTCCCTGAACCACTGATGGTCAGACCCAGGTATGTGTAGCTCAGAGGTCCTCAAAGTGGTGCCCGTGAAGCCAGGCCATCATGTCCGCAGCAGCTGTTCTTAAATTATGGGTCGTGAACACATTTCTGGCGGGTCGTAGCGTGGGCAAATAAATAAAGCTTTAAACATGTTTTCCAACAAAAACGTCAGAGCAGTCTGTTGACAGCGCTGCTCACTTATGCTGTGCTTGTACCTATGCGACATTTTTTTTTTCCTGAGTGGCTTCTGCGATACAATCAACCAATTGAATATCTGCATTGTCTCTGCAGTAGCCCAATCATAAGTTAGCTGGATTGAACACGAACTGTGTCTGTTTCACGTGCAGGTACTGACAGTAAATTTAACCAATAGGAGAGTCAAATATCTGCCCAATTTTACGCAGCTGTCCCATCATAAGCAAGCAGTGGCCGTTCACGGTATTCCGCTGAAAATTGAAGGCGAGTGAGTAGCCAATGGGAAAGTGAAAGATCTGACAGCTGTCCAATTATTCGTGAGCAGAAGCGGGTGTTAATATGCCGGGTAAGCACTGAATTTCGCCATTATTGAGAGAAATAATACATTTCAGTATTTAAAATTTTCTATCTTTGGATTTTTTTATTTCACCAGACAAGGGAAACACCGTAGTATATTTAATCACGAATCTGCATTATTTCTCTGAATAATTGTACTGGAGATGAGCGATCTTTAAAACAGAGTAGTGATGACAAATTTGTCAAATTGTAACAAAGCGAGACCCTATCTACGCTTTTTTATTTTAGTTTATTCACGGTTATCTGTGTAAACATGATATTCAAAAATATTTGCTTTGTGTATTTTATGTAAATGATTTAAATAGTAAGAGCAGCACGCACAATTACTACCTGAGACTTGGCCTTATCAGAGTGACCCTAGAATAACCCCACTAAAGCTCTTAAATTTATATATATATATATATATATATATATATATATTATATATATATATATATATATATATATATATATATATATATATATACACACACACACTGTATATGTCGCAAGAAGGCACTGTGTAAGATAAGATCCTATGCAATAGTCAGCGTGCCCGCAAACGTCCAAGTAAGATCAATTTATGCCTGTGCCAAAATTACTTAGAAGACCGCTGGTGGGGTGATCTAGGGTGGTGTTGCCTAGAATGAAGTGGTACTTACTTTCCTGAGATCTGGCTTTCTTCTGGAATATCATGACTCTGGTCTTGTTCATGTTTACTGCCAGGGGCCAGGTCTGGCAGTACTGGTCTAACAGTGCCAGGCACTGCTGAAGACCCTGCACTGTGGGCGACAGCAGGACCAGGTCATCTGCGTAGAGCAGGAATTTTATCTCAGTGTCACGTAGAGTGAGGCCAGGGGCTGCAGACTGATATAGATGTTGAACAGTGGGGCTCAGACGGCAGACCTGTCTCATCCAAGCTCCTGTGGAAAAATTCTGTTCTTGTGTTGCCAGTTTTCACACCTCACTTATTTTCTTAATACATTGACTTTATGATATCGTATACTTTACCCCTACAACACTTTGAAGTAGTTTAACCCTTTGCGGTCCTATGTTGGGCCAGGTCCGACATTACAATTTTCCCTTTCCAGTCCGTTGTCATACTCTTTCCGACATCATCAAAAAGCACAGTTCTCCTAATTGTTTTTTCTCCGGAAAAAGCAGAGAAAACCTTTCAATGGCCTAGTGAGAAGCCGAAAAAAAAAGGAGGCATATCTGAGCAATACACATAGTCCCTGCACCACAGACTTAACACGGACACATAGCAAAGGAGATAGCTGCTTCCACATCCAACGCTCAAAGAATATCACAGACATTTGCAGAGCTTTTTGAGATGTTATAGTAATAAAATAATGACTTGGTTCGCACGATTGAGGAGTTTGGTGATAAAACGAGTGATTAGGAGAGGATTTATCAGTATGCACTATGAAGAGGTATGTGAAAAATACAGCGAACAAGGGGTGGGGCTTGGCTTGAGATGCAGTACTGATGTCCTTTTGCTATGCAGTGCCTTTTAAACCTGTTTCACTCTGGCGGGGGGAAAAAAAATATTTTAAACTGTGTGTAAAATAAATTGGGCCTGACAAGCACTGAATAAATGTACCGCTAAGGGGTAAGAAATAGTCGTTTGTGCCAAATTGAATAAAATGCTTTTTTAAAGTCTGTAAAGCAACAAATGTTTTTCCTTTTAGTTTGATGGACGTGTTTATTTATTAGCGTGTGTAGGGTATAAATATGGTCAGAAGTGCAGTGGTTTGGAAGGAAGCCAGTCTGATACTTTCTCAAGACCAGCGTTCCCTCTAAAGCTAAAATGCGCACATTTTTTACAGTAACTGGCAACAACCTTCGCACTTAGTTTACTAACTTTCACAAGTTAGTATTATAAATATCAACCTCAATCGAGACTCCAGCATCTTGAGGTAAAGCTATTATTTTGAGACCATTCTTACAAAGCATTAACAAGCGTAAACTGAACAGGTCTTTTCAAAACACCTTTATTTGTACACTGAACTACAGTGTCAGTGGAAGACTGCAAATATGATTCTCACAACTATGCTGGACATTTGGTTTTCTGAACTGTTGTAATGTAATTCTTAGGTTCCCCTGCTTATTTTAAAGCCAGCAATGAGCCAAGTGATGTCTATAAGCATAGTGACAGGTTTAAAGTGTCTTCAGGTGCGTTACTATTGAATTGTGGAAATATTTATTAAATGTACTTATTTTTAACTACCAACATTATATTTTTGTGTTCAAAAGCCATATTTAATTATTAATATGTTGATAAAAAAACAAATTGAATTGCCCATTTTTGAAAAACAGAATTTGGTCTTCCCAAGAATGGAACAATTAGTAGCCCTGAAGATGGGTACAATTGAAGGCAGTGCAGATGCCAGTGTTTTATGCAATAGTATAAAACAATTTTATGCCTGCAGCCAGTTAAGCATGCAGTCAATATCTATGATAACAACTGACAGGGCTGCATAGGATCAGAGGCAGAGCCACAATAAATGTCTTGTTTAAATTTAAAATAAATTGTAAAATTGTTGAAATACTTGGGTTGTAATATTGTTTCAAAATTGTATAATGCAACAAAAATATATTAAAAAGGTTACTGCGTGGCCGAAGGTTTCTCACTGATAATTTACCCTTTCTCAGTCAAAACGGCAAGTTACTCATGATTTAAAAAGCTTAGAGGGAAGGCTGCTCAAGACACTGCTCGGTAAGGAAAGCCAGTATCTGGGCATTAATGATACTGCAGAACACCTTCCCCAGATTACTGCTCACACAGATGCCTCGGTAGTTATTGGGGTCAAATCTGTCTCCACTTTTATATATAGGTTTTATAAGCCCTGGGTTCCAGGTCTCTGGAAAATACCCAGCTCTCAGTACGAGATTGAGGAGTTTGAGTCAGGCCTCCTGCAGCTTGGGGCATCTCAGCATTGGTGCTGTCGGGCCCACTTTCTTTTCTTGATTTGAGGGCCTTGAGTTTATCATTCAGCTATTTCACTGTGATTGGGTTGTCTATGGGGTTCTGATTGTCCTTAATACAGGATTCTAAGTTTTGTTTTTCTCAAATGAAATTTTGAGTTTTTTGTTCTTTGTTTTGTGTTTCTTTGCAAAGGTTTTCAAAGTGTTTTTTCCAAATGTTTCCACTTTGGATGACCAATTCTTCAGTTTTTGTTGAATTTAGTTTGTTCCCGGTTTCCCAAAAATTATTTTGGTTGATTGACTCCTCAGTTTCGCTGAGTTGTGTATTAATATGGTCTTGTTTTTTATTTCTTAAGAGTGTGTTTGTAGTGCTTAAATGTCTCACAGTATCTGAGGAGTAAATCTGGACTATCTGGATCTTTATAGTTTTGATTGGATAGCTGTTTTATTTTTTTCCTTCTAGTTTTACAGTCTTTGTCAAACCTCATATTTATTCTTTTGGTTGTTTTTCTGATTTTACTATTTTTAATTTATATTTTTCTGCTGCTTTTCTAAATATGTTGTTCAAGTATTTTGCAGCCAGTTACTCCTGTTTTGTGTGTTGATACTGTGTGTTTTGGAATGTGTGTATTAGGGTTTCTATTTCTAGGTATCTGTTTGGCAGGTGACAATGCTGTTACTAATTTTTAGCCACAGGTGGGTCTCTCCTGTTCTTATTGGCCTAGTAGAGTCGGTGAGCTCCTCTCTGTACCACACACTGATTCTGATTTTCAGTTTGAACACCACCGGTACTGTATTTACTGTAGAAATATTGCATGAGTCACTAGTATAGGGAATTGGGGGATATGCTGTAGGAGCGTTATATCCGAGGCACGTTAGAGCCTTATAGCAAGGGAACACTGTGTGTTTGTGTGTGATATATATATATATATATATATATATATATATATATATATATATATATATATATATATATATATATATATATATATATATATGTATGTGTGTTGTTCTCCCATGTCGCTGCTTTTGTTTCGGCCTCTGTCACGCGCTAGGAGGCCGAAACGGGAGTCGACCGCTTAGCCTGGAGGAAGAGCTACCCTCAGCCATAGATTCCCTGAAGTTTCCCCCTACATCCAAAATTAAAAATATGTGAGTAGGGTTTTTCTCCTTACCTGAGCGCTGAGCGGTCCGTATTCAGTTCTGCGGTGTGCGTGGTCAGGCTTATCTCAGCTGCTCATTTTCATGAATTTTTCATTATTTTGGGGGGTAGGTGGCAGTGTGCCACTGTGGGGTGCGTTAATCGTTATTTTTAGTATTTTTCCATTCATGGTTTGGCGGACTCGTCTTTTAGGGGAAGGAGGCCCATAGCCTCTTCATATCTGCGGCACTGGGATGCATGTTACAGTTCATGCTTTTCCAGCCGGCTTTGCGCAGGAAGCCCTCAAGCATCCACGGACGAAGCCTCCGGCCAAATTTATCATTCACTCATCTCCAGTTGCTATTAATAAATCATTTATTCATTGCAGATTTTCTGTGCTGAATCATAGTATCAGCAGGGAAGCATCACTCAATTTTATCAATTAAGGAGCTCACATATCTGCTCTTCACATTATCAAAAGCTGGCTTTTGAGTGTGGCTGTCAAAGAGCTTGTCGCCTTTAAACTTATTACCTTCAAACGAGTTAAAGAATCCCTGTTGTGAGGCACCATGATTAACTGTTAAATCTCTCAGTGATTCTTTAGTACCATGTACCACTCACTGGCTGTTCTGTAGAAAAATCTAAGCTTTCCCATTGAAAGTGCTTGGAGATAAGAACAACGTGCGTTAGTACATCCAACACTAAATGACTGTTGACTCATCTAAAATCAAACCAATCACAGGGCTGGCCCTCAGTGAATTGTCAAGATCCTCCACTAAAGTGCTTGGAACGGCTCTGGCAATTTATTTTTTTTGCCTGCAGCAGAAAAATCGTCTGCCTCGTCAGTGCATGGTGCTCTTTCATTTTAACCTGTGCTCCATTTCTTTTTTTTTTTTTTTTTTTTTTTTTTAAGTGAAAGTCCTAGATAGATTTTAATATTGTCATTTTTTCCAAAACTGTTTATTTACTGCAGTGTACCGAGTTTCTATAATGCTTAAAGGTGGTGGCTGAGAATCGCATATGAGAGAATAAAGTTTCACAGCATTTAAAATATCCAGCACTACTTGGAATGCGGTTATAGCACTTTCATCACTGACACCCCCTTCCTTAGAGACTGTTGGAGCATGTTAATTAGGCATTCTAAATTGGGTAAAAAATACAGTAGCTTGCAATCTTAAAATATCTCTCCAGGATTTTCCCGTACTGAAAGTTGTAGATATGCAAGAGCAACTTGGAAAATGTGCGATTCCCACGAACCCGCACTGAAATTCAAGCCCTGAGCCTATACGATATGTTTTGAAAAATGCATATTTTTAGACTGATCTGTGCTCACAGTAAACTAGGTGTAGAAAATGATGTACTAAAAACAAACTTGTGTAAAAAAAATTAAAAAAAAAAACTTATGAAAAATTATAGGATAATAAAATGTGCTTAACATTACTGTGTTGGACTGATTGTTTCCTGTTGGCTTGCATATTCTGCATCTAATGGGCTTTGCCATAGCCTGTCCTGTGAGGCAGTAGTTAAGGTCAAAGTCTATCAGTGTCATGTAATTTCCCAGTCCTGTAATCTGACACGTGCAACTCTATTGGTTCATTGGAATTATTTTATCTCCACACTGAAAATTTAATTTCTTCTGAAGTTAATATGGTGTTGAGACGCACCGCTACACACACTGTAGAAACAGCTTTTTGACAGTTTAAACGAAATACAGCACACCCTTGCTATAACACCCTTCATTATAACAAACCTTTTGCTATAATGAACCTGGCCCCTGGACCCAAAAAAAGAATATAAACACACACTGTCAACATTCCGGTCTGTGGACACGGGATGCCACCTCCGCAGTGAAGTCACCTCCTTTGTCTTAATAAAAAGCGCGTGCTGTGAAACCAAAACCAAAATCATTCTATGTTGCTACAAAGCTGGAAACTATATTAATCATTTGAAAAAAGGAGTAACGCTGGCATGTCTCTGTCATGACGTGAATATAGGCTGTGAAACTTTTCAGGCCGGGTTGATTTGGAATAAATGTACATGTAATTCTACTTTTATTCACAGTCTCGCCTCATTAACTTACTCCAACAGTTTATCATTAATTTATTATTGTCCTTTCGCTATAACAAACCTCTCTATAACAAACAAAGAGTCTGGACCCCAACAGGTTTTTATTAAGTGAACAAGTTAATGTGCAATACATTTTACTAAAGGCAGGTTCACACATGTAGGGATGACGTGGGACAGGAATACCACTTTGGATTAAATGCTGGGTGGTATAAAAAATATACAGTATTTACTTACAATACCAGTAACCATTCTTTATATTCCATTCCACTTGGTTACATTTCAGGGATAGCTGCCCACTGCTGCTGGCAGCCATGCCATGTGTGAACTAATCTAAGCATTTACTCTTCGCCTCAGCTGGATCCAGTCTATGCATATGTGCACCTGGCCTAATAAATTGTGGATTTAATATGAGCTAATTTTGAAAGTAGTACAATCTTTATTAATTAAACCTTTAACTAAATGTATCCTAATGGGAGGACTCCAAATTAATAAGACAAGTGCATAAACACTCATAGTATTTACTTTTAAAGCATGCATATGTTTTTCAGTAAACTAGATGATCATAGTAGAGGAATGGAGATTTTTGTTTTACATTTGTGATTTTTCGTTTGAAAGACTTACAATATGAAGCCTTCCCTTAACAGCTGTGCTTCCTTGTTGACATAATGTTTGTTGCTTCTGCATGTAGATGTTTTGCATGAAGTATCGTGAAAAGATATGGGGTGGTTGACTGTTAACATGCTTTGGTTCTCTGTGTAGTTTTGCATGTGTATGCAGCTGTATATGTGTGTTTTTGCAGCACGCCCCAAGCCTAAACGTGGCCACTGTAAAACTGCTTCTTTTGGCACCGTTCAGGATGTTCCAGAGATCTTCATATCAGGTACCACTGCTAACAACTGGCCTTTGCATCTGGCTGGTGTGGCTGGATCAGCAAGGTTTGCTTTGTGTTTTTGTGTGTATGTGTGTTTGCTTTTCACTAGGTTCCTAACCCTTAACCCAAGCAATACCACCAATCCCTAAACCAAATCATTTCTTCACATTGAATGAATCGCCTGCCATCCAGGCTGTTACGCCACCACTGTATTATTGCTTGATATAATTATGCCTGGATTAGGACAAATCCATTTCAAATGTATTTCCATTCAGTCATCCTGAGCTGTCAACCGTTGGCTATGTAGTTTAAAAGTTGTTGTTGTTGGTGTTGTATGTGTCAAAATTTAAGATCTGGAGCAAGAAGTACCTCAGCATCTAACCTTTTTTGGGGGTCTCTTTTTTTTTTTTTAAATGGCCTTCATAACTTTATGCAACTCACCTTGCTTTGCAGCATGCTGCTACTGGTAGCAAACTGACAATTCTGGTAGATTTACGTGTGGAAGAGTACATTTTGTATTTAAAGTCAATGTGTGTTGTGGATTTCATTTTTGGTATGCAAAGAAAATGTTGTAAATGTATATTATATGATTTTGTATGACAAATACTGCTAACTTCGCTTTTTTTTGTTTTATTTTGATTAATTTGTTTTTATGATTCTAAATCTTAGTGCACAGTGCATTGTCAGAAAAAATGGTTTGATAGATTAAAGTACCTATGGCATATTATATATGGTGTTTATGGGTCTCATTTTCACTTCATGCAACAGGTTCAATTCCCAAATCACTGTAAATAGGGGGACGTCCCTCAAAACAAGAATCTGCTGAGATTTCTTCTAGGAATGCAAATTACTGCTTTTGTTAAGCAATGAAAAGGCAATGGCACAAAGCCTCCTTTTCTATTTATTCTGGAGTAAATATACTTTTTTTCCAGACAGTAATGAAATGATTAAGCACCAACACTTGAAAATTTGATATATTTGCATTTATTTTGTTTAGCCTTTTTTTTTTTTTTTTTTTAATTATTGGAAAGTTAACTACTGAAATCCAAAGTGCTTTATAGGACAGCAAATGTAGTCCCACAATATTAACACAATTGTTCATCACCTGACTTTACGATCATTTCAACGACACCAGCTCAGGTTTTGTTGGAGACCCTTACATTTTAATTTGCAGTTTCATCTTTGGACCAATGGTTCAGGCGTTGTATTCTAGCTTTAGAGCAGAAATGCTGACCTTTCAAGAGATGCGCTTAATTTGTGTTATTTTCTAAATAGGCTCCAGATTGAATAACCTGACTCTTTTCATTTGGGTACACTTCATTTGACTTAGTGTGGTCACATGTTTTTTTCTGTATGATAGACTTGACACTTTGGGATATTGGTTTCATAAACAACTATGTATTTTATGATTCTTTAGATCAAGTTCAATCATGGGTATGGAGCAGAAAGTAACCAGTTCAACGTGAAGGTGGATTCATCAACTGGGCAGACACATGACAAATGACATTTAATAGAGAAAAGTGTAAGGTACTGCACGCAGGAAATAAAAATGTGCATTATAAATATCATATGGGAGATACTGAAATTAAAGAAGGAATCTATGAAAAAGACCTAGGAGTTTTTGTTGACTCAGAAATGTCTTTATCTAGACAATGTGGGGAAGCCATAAAAAAAGGCCAACAAGATGCTCGGATACATTGTGAAAAGCGTTGAATTTAAATCAACGGAAGTCATTTTAAAACTACAATGCATTAGTAAGACCTCATCTTGAATATTGTGTTCAGTTCTGGTCACCTCGCTACAAAAAAGATATTGCTGCTGTAGAAAGAGTGCAAAGAAGAGCAACCAGAATTATTCTGGTTTTAAAAGGCATGTCATATGCAGACAGGCTAAAAGAATTGAATCTATTCAGTCTTGAACAAAGGAGACTACGTGGCAACCTAATTCAAGCATTCAAAATTCAAGCATTCAAAATTCTAAAAGGTATTGACAATATTGACCCGAGGGACTTTTTCGACCTGAAAAAAGAAACAAGGACCAGGGGTCACAAATGGAGATTAGACAAAGGAGCATTCAGAAGAGAAAATAGGAGGCACTTTTTTTACACAGAGAATCGTGAGGGTCTGGAATCAATTCCCCAGTAATGTTGTTGAAGCTGACACCCTGGGATCCTTCAAGAAGCTGCTTGATGAGATTCTGGGATCAATAAGCCACTAACAACCAAACGAACAAGATGGGCTGAATGGCCTCCTCTCATTTGTAAACTTTCTTATGTTCTTATGTTCTTAAGCCATTTCCAAGAAAATGACACCAGGGTTAACTGTCTATCTCAAATGGATGCAGACATTTGAAAGTCAGTGGGTGTTGCTCAAAACCACGAGTTCTCCCAATAAAAAGCACCCAAGCAAACGGGTTTTGTTCAAATTTGAGGTGGTGCTGTGCTCGTGGTCTGCTGTTCTGTCACAGAATGACCTACTATTGATCCATTGCAACAATGTCAGACGATGTCATGTGCTCTTTAATGCTCTTTTATTTGTCAGTAGTGATCAAATCAAAAGTTTCTGGAAAGATTTGGGGTTTTGCATGTCTTTACTTTAAATCTCTATTCATGTATATTGTAGTATGTCCCCTTGCAATCATTCATTGTACAATTTTGAGAACAGCATGTTTCTCTGTACATTGAGTGATTCATCTTTAACATTAAAGACCATCACGCTGACAGATTTTTCTTCCAATGCCTTCGAGCTATGAATTACATTATACAGCATACACTTTAAAATTGTAACTGCAGTGAACCAAGTGGATATTTTGCATGTAGATCTGAAAAATGACTTTTTCCTCTTTTGTTCTCTCCTGTAATATATATTTTAGTCCTTAGCCACTGTCCAATATAAATGTAATGTATAAAACTTGAGGCACTGCACTTTTAATTCATTTTAATGGAGCGTAGAAGTTTAACTGCCTGCAGTCAGGTTGAAAACAGTATTTGGTTGCCCTAATGAGCAAACCTCTATCCCCCCATCCCGTCCTGTTCCCTTCCTTATTCTCAATCCTCGTTCCTCCTGGGGCCAGAGTTAGATATGTGTTTTTCGGCCTGCTTTGTTTAGAGCCCAACAAATGCTTGTGTCAGTGGAAATTGAGTCTTTCTAAGGCAGGGTTGAGGAATGCACCTCATGGCATAACCACTGCTTGTGTTATCCCTGCTCTGTGGATAAAGAGAGGACTTCAGAGCTGCCAGTCTAGCACCTTTCATGAACAACAAAAACACTGTTGCAATAATGCAGTTCTCCTGTCGACTAGAATGGCTATTACATTGGAGAATAAAAAAGAAAACAAAAATTAGATGCCTGTCTTTTTTTTATTTGACAACATCAAGCAGGTAGACAGGGAGAGAAGATTACAGAATTCTGTTTAATACATCAATAGCAAGACATGACTTCTAGGACATTGTTAGGCCTTTTTCCAGAGGAGAAGAAATTATTTCCCTACAGGGCCAGATGAAATGAATCTTAATTTCTTCTTTTGTTCTAATAAAACACAGGTCTGTCCTGCTTTTATTAAGTAAACTGAGAATTAATATCAAGGCAGAAGAGAACAAGCCTTGGAGCTGAGGCAGGGGGCTGTGTCAGCAGTCTTCCTGTGAAAACCCCATAGTGTAAGATCCCTTAAATAGTTCTGGCCCCCAAGCAAACAAGCCTGTTCAAACACATGACAGAAAATGGCAGAGGAGAGTGTGGTAGGAGTGGTCAGTGTGCAGGGGATGTGCTGCATGTTGACAGGCCAGCATT
This sequence comes from Polyodon spathula, assembly GCF_017654505.1. Taxonomy (NCBI): domain Eukaryota; kingdom Metazoa; phylum Chordata; class Actinopteri; order Acipenseriformes; family Polyodontidae; genus Polyodon; species Polyodon spathula. The sequence goes on along the minus strand of NC_054538.1, from coordinate 4,397,031 downwards.
GTTTGAGTTAAACTGCAGCTGTCTCTCTCTCTCTCTCCACACACTCCTATCTTTCTTTTTTCTTCTGTCTCCCTCCTTCTCTCTATCTGTCTCAGGATTTGCAAAAATTCAGGTCCCTCGGAAACAGTTGCATCCTTGTTGTTTTGGCTCACAGCAGCTCTTACTATTTTGTTATGTGTTCTGTCTTCTGTCCAGCAAGCAGTGAACAGCAGAGACAGAGATCTGTTCAGGACCTTCCGGGAACTGGGACAGAATCCAGTCAGGTAAGGTGCATTAACCCTGGGGTCATTGCCAAGGCCTGTTCTATAAGTGTCATAGCCTAGTATATAAAACAAGGCCTGCATTGCTAAGGACCGTTGGTTTTGACTTGGCTTTATGAAATTGTCTTAACACTGGTCTTCCATTCTCTATAGAATTTTTTTTTTTTTTTAATCTCTTTGTGAAAAAAAAGTGTGTTGTGTTAGTGTATAGTTATTGTCTAAATGTAAATGGTTGTCCACGTGGCATATTGGAAAGTCTAGCTCTTTTTAGTTTCTATGTTCTCTAACTTTTCTGTGTTGATGAAGACACATGCAGTCTTTTGGATTGACAACACTTGTCACATTCAGAAGCTGCCTGAATATCTTGAAATGAAACATCTGTCAAGCAGTATTTAGAAGAGGGGAGGAGGGTTGAAAAACTCTAGTTCAGTTCTGGATTATGATATGTTGCTAGAAACTAAAGCACAAACTCCCAGGACAACCTTGAAATATATAGCATTCTTTATCCCCTCCATCATCCTGCTGGTTTTGGGTGTGCCACTCTTGACATCCACAGCGCTGTATCGAATTATGTTGTGACCCAGTGGTGGTGTAACTTACCCTGTATTATGAGAACAGTTCAGAGTCACTACCCTGGGATTTAAAAAATCATTTTGACTTGAGACGGGTACTGTCTGTGTGCATAATTTACTTTCAACATGGCCTAACCGTGAATTTATCGAATTTATTGAAATAACAAAGGAGCGCTTTCATGAACAGACACCGCAAGCATTTGAAACCAAATCTAATTCTGAGACTGATCATTTTTCGTGCAGTAAACAATACTGTCTTGAAACAGCTTTCTCATTTTCAAGCCATTTCATGCAATCAATTCTACCTCTGGGAACATAGTTGGTATAATATAAAATATTTACAGGTCTCATGGTGCCCTTTTAAAGCTCCAGTACTGGTGTAGAATTCAGAGTGTATGTTTTATTGTAAATACTTGTCTTCTGCTTCAGTCTTCAACTGTATTTTTTATAGTAAAAAACAAACTCTTTCATTTCAAATATAATGTTCAGTTTAAACCTAGAATGTATTAACGTAATGTGCTTAGTCTGCATGTTGTATTTATGTATTGTAGTTTTCTTTTTGTTTTTTTTAGGGGAGCAGAAACAGCAGCCGCTCATCCAGTCCCAGTGTGAGGATGATAACACCTTCAGAAAAAGTAGCCAGGAGGTCAACTGATGACTCTTCAGGTATAATTTTATGGAAAGACTTTATAAGCAAATGAGTTCCTAGTCTGAGTTCTAAATGATGAATTGATCCCAATGGTGAAGTGATTACCTTTTGATCGCTAATGTGGATTTGAACAACTAACAGATAGCAATTTCACTTGATTGACTCTAGCCCCATCATAACTGCCATAGCAGTGCCATGCAATAAAGGTAAACGGTCATTGTTTCATTGTCTTATACCTGTTTATAAAGCATTAGCCACAGTCAGTCAGTATGGCAAGGTGAAACTAAATGCCTAGCTAAATCAACTTTTTTTTTATACCCACAGATACCAGTGGTTCAGATAATCCCATCCCAATGGCATACCTTACACTGGATCACCAATTGCAGGTACTGGTGTGAATACTTACTGATTAGGTTTTGGCATTGGCTTCTGGAAAATGTTAGGTTTGATTTTGTGGCTGTGTTTTAATTGTGACTGTTTTTGTGTGCATTCAGCAAAACCTCAGTTCAGATTTTTGATTGTTGTGTATATTTGTAACAGTCCACAAGGGTGCACAAGGGTTAAATAGGCTGGCGAGTTTGTGCGTTCGCTGCAAGGGGACTTGAAATCTTGTCAGAGGTTGAACTTGTTTTTGTCTTTGGCCTTTGCTTGAAGAGGATATTCTTCTAGTTTTAAGTTTTTATGCTTTAGCAACTCGGCTTGATTTCACTGCACAAATATGTTTTCAAGGACACTGTGAAATTTGAGCATATTAATTTAATTAGGCTTGGATTACTTCTTGTTGCAAATAGAGAAAATTATGCTATATTAAGTGTGGAATGCACATATAGGTCTACTTTGGCAAAGCTGGTGAGACATTTTAACTTTAATTTTAGAGTGTATTTTTAAAAGCTTAAGATGATTCTGATTGCTGGTATAAATATATGTGCATTGCAGTCCAGCACATCCTATGCTGCTGTATCAATTAATGACCACATCACATGTGTTTTATTTTCAGCCACTTGCTCCTTGTCCAAACTCCAAAGAATCCATGGCAGTATTTGAACAACATTGTAAAATGGCACAGGAATACCTGAAAGTCCAAACAGAAATTGCATTGCTGCTACAGAGAAAGTAAGTTTTTAGCAATGGATACTTGAATAAGACGAATGCCTTGTTCTCACTGGAACATTTGTTGCATCACTTCACTGTGAGACATGTTTTTAGTAAGCAGTGGATCTGAGTTATGTCAAATGGGCAGCAAATGACCCCGTGTAATAGGATGTGGTATTCACTTACAGCGGTGTTGATGGAGATGGGACGGTTTTCTTTGAAACCTTGGCAGGCACAACAGGTTCATTTATAATATTAAGAACTGTTATGATCGCTTTTGCTAGGGCACCAACAATAATAGTTCCTAGCACGATATATCTTCCCAAAACAAAATACATAAAAAAAAAATTTAAAAAGCATTAAGAAACAAAAGGTTACTTTTCACAGTTCTAATATTAGCTATCCACTTAATATCAAGTCCTGCACTAGGAACACTAACCTACCTAACTAAGCTATACATTGGGTTGCTTGGCAAATGAGTGATTTAGTTTACTTTTAGTTAGAGCATAGGAATTCACACTGACGCAGACTCAGTCACACACACCCACAGCGGTTTGAGTTGGTTGTGGAACTGTGATGAACCTAGTACAGAGATGCCAACGGCTACGATTTGGCCATAGCAGCTATTATTTTGGAGGTTCTGCTGCAGCGCTACGGCGAAGGAGTATAATGCTATGGTTTTTATTAAATAAACAAATAAATGAAGGATAATCCCTGGACATTTATGAAACATTATTTCAATACCATGTGGATTAATGGTTCTTAAATAATACTGTATTTCACTGACAGTTTATTGTGGCATTTTAACTGACTTACTAAAAGCTCTGAGCCGGGTTGCTTAGTAACCAGTTTAGGGGTCCTTCAGAAACAGCTGCGCAAATGTCGCCTTGCTTGCTTTTAGTCTGGGATTAAGGTACAGTGGTCACGGGTTCCATGATTTTAGCAGAGAACATTGAACTTTACCAAAACAACTTGAATTTCCACATTTACCAAAAAAAAACTAAAACGCTTGTTTCACTGTTTAGCTAATGATGTTGAACTAGCTCATTTGCCTTACTTTGCAATTTTTTCATCACTGTCAATTGATTTAAACATACATGCAGGTGCCAGACCCTGACAGCATTTTAATTTTTATAGGACTAGCAGCCGTTGGCCTTAAAAAAAAAAAAATAAATAAATTCTGCTACTATATTTCCACTACTATGCTACTATTTCTACTTTCATTAGTTGGGATCTCTGCTAGGAAGTAATCATCAGCTATTCTGATGGTGTGCAAAAAACATGTTGTCTCCTTGAATGTTTCCAGGAATGAGCTAATAGCTGAACTGGACCAGGATGAAAAAGACCAGCAGAACACGTCACGCCTGGTGCAAGAACACAAAAAACTACTGGATGAAAACAATAGTCTTTCCACGTATTTCCAACAGTGCAAGAAACAGCTGGAGCTCATCAGAGCCCAGCAGCCAAAGAGACAGGGCACGTCATGATGCCCGGGACGAGGCCTTCGCTGTCCCAGAGTCATTCAGCAGATAAATGGACTGCTCAGCTTTTATAAACTACCTTTTACAGGTGACTTGTTTTATGGTTGATTGGTGTGTTCTGGAAACCTATACATCTACAACAGCTTTTCACTTATTTTAGTGAACTATTGAACAAGGGGTTAAAAAACATGGTTTGTATGTTTGACCTGGTCATCCAAAAATGTGTATTGAATCGTAAGAGACCAATGGGCTGGGGGATGAATGCAAGTGCACCAATGCAACTGGGTTTCTTTTTTATATTATTATTATTATTATTATTATTATTATTATTATTATTATTATTATTATTATTACTTTGTTGTACATTTGGAAATGGAGTAGACATTTACAGAAAATTTGTATTTTCATGTTGCAAGTTTGTATGCAGACCACCAGATGGTGTTACAGAAATATCCTATTGGAAAATTTGCAATAATGTATTTGAATATTCATATTTTCTGTCCGCCACCTGCTGCTGCTAGTTAATCTGTTTTGGAGAAAAGAAAAGTCGAACAGTGTTTTGAGTTATAATGACAAAAACTTTTTCATTGCACTGGAATTATTTCTTTATAATGCAAGCCAGATGAAGCAGCAAAGGGTGGTTCTAGAAGTGTTACCTTCTGGAGGTGGAGCATGACACACTGGCATTTAAAGAGGTACAACAGTATATCCACAAACTGTACGTCATTGGGGGCGCTAGAGGGTGACGCACCTTTTTGCACAGATTCAATGTGAAAAGTCTGTTACAGATTTTAGGTTATCTGAAAATGTCAAACTACCCAAATGCTGCCTTACCGTTTTAAATGAATGGAGAAGTGCAGTTCAGTTTGTGCATCGAATTTCGCACGATAGTCTGACTTACTGTTTGGAGCAGCGCAAACCTAAATTCAAAGGAAATGAACGTTTTTTTTTTGTTGTTTTGTGTTTTTTTTTTTTGTTTAAAACTATCTTTCAGAATTGATTCCAAGCTGTTGAAAACAATTCATTAAGCTACGTCAAACAGGTATTTCCTCTGAGCAATTATATGTCAGCTTAGCAACCAAAACTGAAAAATTCAAAATCTTTATACCAGAACTGCTTGTACATGTGGGTCATAATTTGAATTGGAAACTTGTCATTACCATTAACCAGCTACGCAAATGTGAATTTTAGAATGTCTTTGAAACATGCTGAAACAGTGGGCCGTTGATATGGGTTTTTCAGTAACGTCAGGTGCCAAATTCTGTTAATGAAACGTTGCTATGGCTAGACTGTCAGCAGGAGGTCAAATCGGGATAATGCTGCAAAGTAATGATGTCATTATTTATTGTTTTAATTCTACTTAGGCCACCCATATTCAGAAAATGCACACACATGAGAAACTGCAACCTGAAGTTAGGATCATGAGGTCTGCCTATTTATTCAAATACTGTAACTGCAAACTTGTATTCAAATCAATGTTCAGCAATGTTTACCAAGCTTTCAGGTGTGTTTTTTTTTATCAAGCGTTTTGTTCATGTTGTACTTTATAATAACCTGGGTTGCAGGGGTGGGTTATTTTACTAGATTTGTCTGGTTTGCATGTGTTTTCAACACATGTCATAGATTTGGTTGTATATGTTGTCAGCACATTCTGTGTAAAATATGGTATAACTGACGTATTTCATGTATAGCTGTAAGCTATGTGGTTTGGACCACAAATGCTTTTTTTTAGGTTTTGATGAGTTCAGTTTTAAATCTATTTAATATGTACATAAAATGACAGATTTCTTAAGATATGGGAATGAAAATGGTGATACTGTACAACAAAGGAACCATTATGAAATCAAATAAATAACTAAAAAAGCAAAGCTGTGAGATTATTTGTGTATTTAATGAAATCAACCTAACAGTAATTGCTGTCATATTCCACAAACATTTTTGTGAAAAAAATACCAACTTTGTCAGGAATTATTAAAGAAGCAGTCTGAACGTGCAATATGCACATTTACTTGTATCCTCAGAAAAGCTAATCCAAATATTATAACATTTAGTGCAATAGTTTATTCCACATAAATCCAAATGTATAAATCACTTCAAGTACGAAATGTAACCGTTACCTTAATTACCAATATTGTATACCAAAGCTGCTCGGCAAGCCTGTGCCCATCACCGAGGGTACAAAAGAACTGCGCTCACAGATCTCTCTGCCATCTATCTGACCTGATCAAAGAGCCTGCTTCAGATAATACTTTTTGCTTCTAACTACAATTTTTCGCAAACTACTGTGTTTTACACAAAATGTATGCAATATTAACGCTGTAATACTTTTACTATTTATACATATTGTGCACTACTGCCTGTTGCTTGTTATGTCCCGCCAGCAGCTTCAGTTGCTCCTTCCCAGGTATCCAGCAACATAAGTTTTATGACTTTGTGCTCTCCCCCAAGGCTGCATAGCTCTGGCTGGAGTTTTATTTTAGTTTTATTTCTCATTTTGGCTTTTAGCAAGATGTTTTGATATTTTTGTAAGTGTTTTATGTGGTGAAAGATTTTTCTCTTGTGTATTTTTCTGTTTTTTACAGAGACAACACACACTCAAGCAAGAGCAGCTGCTGTGCTCAGCAGCACTATGCGAGACCAAGTTATTGAACCAGGACCGAGGTTACCGCACCGGTGTTCACTGGTCCAGTACCAAAACGGTCCTGCTGGGTCAATATCTGTAAGCAGTTTTAGGCAACAACTGTATTCTGTACAATGCATTGCTAGCCTCTTGCATGATGCCCAGGTTGTATGCCTGTGATACTTGCAAGGCCAGTATGTCTCTTGAGGACAAGCACGGAAGATGCTCTTCCTGCCTCGGGCTAGAGCACGCCAATGAGGCACTGGTTAATTGCAGCTTCTGCAAGTTTTGTGCACATTTCTCTAAGTGCATACTGGAGAAACATCTCTCCCACAGCTCTACAGAGCGCTCTGTGTCCCTCTGCATCCTCACCCCATGGCTCTGTGCCAAGGGAGACCGGACGACGCAACAGGGAAAGCCCAGGCAGAAAACTGTCTTCATAATCTTCCTCATCCTCATCTGCTTCTCTTTCCCCTTCCCTGAGGAAGAAGAGGAGTCTGGGTTCCAAGCGAGTGGCAGACTCTGAGCAAATGAGAATGCTCTAGGCAGCTGTTTCCCACCGAGGAACTGTTCTTGCGGAATTACTGTGGGAACGTTTGGCACCACCTGTCCCCTTGAGTGCAAATTGGCCACAAGAGGACATACTGTCCATCGCCACCACTTAGGAGGTGGATGAACAGTTCCTGTCTGAGGTTGTAGTCTGACATTGCATCCCCTGCAGTTAAGCTGTCCTTGTTGACAGAGCTTCTATCGCTGAGGCCACTGCGATTTTGCAAGTCCCCTGGCCTACAGAAGGTGAAACAAGGCAGTCGATTTTTGATAATGAGCCCACCACCTCTCCCGTATCCCCCCCCAATTCACTTGGATTTTCTTTTTAAAATCCTGTCTTTCTGGGATCTTGTGTCAACAGCTCCTGCTGTTTCCCGGCGATGGACGCCCTATACAGGGTGCACGCTGCAGAGAAGCTGGGCCTGGCCCATTTTCTGGCAGTTGAGGCTTCTGTTGTCAGCTTGGTCAAGGCCTAATTTAGTGCCCCTGTCTAAGGACACTACCTGCCCCAAAAAAACAGTGCCGAGTCTCTGAGGCGATCCTCAAGTGAGCCTATTCAGGCAGTGCGTTCACCGCAAGACTAGGCAACTATAACAGCATCCTGGTAGCCTACCACTCCCATTTGCTGAGGTCCCTTTATGAGGATCTTCTGACATCCCGACCATTGGGCCTGGAGCTCTGGTACTGGCCCTTGAACGGCTGTATTTGAGCCATTTATCTTCCAGGACCCTGCAGAATGCCAGAGCACCGTCCACTCGTTTCCAGAACATGTGCAAGTGGGGTGTTTTCCAGATGTCTGCCCCGTGGGTTCGACTCCACAACCTGGCCCATGACAATAATACTGCAATTTTTGCAGGACCTGTTTGATGAGGGGAAATCCCCCTCCACATTTAAAGGTCCATCTGGCAGCTCTTTCAGCTTTCCATGTCAAAATTGAATCGGTCTCCCCAGGAGTTTGCTTCCCGGCGGGTCATTTTTGAAGGGGGCCTGGCAGCTTAATGCACTCATGAAACCTCCATTTGAGCCCCTGCATTCAGCTGAGCTGAAATGCTTATGATTTAAAGTGACTTTTTTGCTCGCCATCACCTGAATGTCATGGATCCACAAAACCCTATTTTTGGAACTAGAGTGTTAAGGGCGGCTTCCCAGTCGACCCTTACAATACAGGCATTGAAATGAGTTTTCCTTCCATTTTTTCACCCTAGCTACTTGTTATTGGGGTTCCTTATGATAACGCATAAGGCAGCCTCTCTGCTTTGTCTTGTAGCATTCCAGCCATTCTGCAGTATTGCCCTTGCAATGGCTTTGGCTTTGCTGCTCACCTATACAGTAATGGTTGCATTTCGTACTTGAAAGGGAACATTAGGTTATTATCATAACTGTGGTTCCCTGAAATAGAAATGTAACCATTAACCTTCAAGGCCGCTGCGTCAATGATTGCGTGGGGGCGGGCCATTACTGTGTCACAGACTCGCTGAGTAGCAGTGAAGGTATGTGTGCAGCATAGTGTATTGCAGTGAAGGCATGTGTGCAGCAGTGTATTGCAGTGAAGGCATGTGTGCAGCAGTGTATTGCAGTGAAGGTATGTGTGCAGCATAGTGTATTGCAGTGAAGGCATGTGTCCAGCAGTGTATTGCAGTGAAGGCATGTGTGCAGCAGTGTATTGCAGTGAAGGCATGTGTGCAGCAGTGTATTGCAGTGAAGGTATGTGTGCAGCAGTGTATTGCAGTGAAGGTATGTGTGCAGCAGTGTATTGCAGTGAAGGTATGTGTGCAGCAGTGTATTGCAGTGAAGGCATGTGTGCAGCAATGTATTGCAGTGAAGGTATGTGTGCAGCAGTGTATTGCAGTGAAGGTATGTGAGCAGCATAGTGTATTGCAGTGAAGGCATATGTGCAGCAGTGTATTGCAGTGAAGGCATGTGAGCAGCATAGTGTATTGCAGTGAAGGCATGTGTGCAGCAATGTATTGCAGTGAAGGCATGTGTGCAGCATAGTGTATTGGAGTGAAGGCATGTGTGCAGCAGTGTATTGCAGTGAAGGCATGTGAGCAGCATAGTGTATTGCAGTGAAGGTATGTGTGCAGCAGTGTATTGCAGTGAAGGTATGTGTGCAGCAGTGTATTGCAGTGAAGGTATGTGTGCAGCAGTGTATTGCAGTGAAGGTATGTGTGCAGCAGTGTATTGCAGTGAAGGTATGTGTGCAGCAGTGTATTGCAGTGAAGGTATGTGTGCAGCAGTGTATATTGCAGTGTCGGCATGTGTTAAGCAGTGTATTGCAGTGTCAGTGACAGACATGCTGCACAAACATTGTATCAGTGATGTGGTTTCTAGGACACTGTTGCTAAGAGAAAGGGTCTGAAAATATAAATCTCTAAGATGCAGCAGAGCAGATTATTCTGTGACTAAATATAATTGAAAAACATGCTGACTAAACCTTCACAAATGAAAGTCAAAATAAAACCTTTGTATTCATTATTGCGTGAGATTTATCAACATTTTCAACACTAGAGACCTGTATTTTTGTGTAAGAAAGCTGTTGTCCTAAAAACTGCCGACTGCGCTAGTAATATTGGAATAAATACTGCTCTCAAAACCACAGACCATACAAGAAGCTGATATCTACTACAGGAGCTACACAGCAGCTTTATAAATGCTGTTTTCTGTGTGTGAAAGACACTGAAACTAATCAGTGAAGTTACTTAGTGCCAGGTGAGTTAATAAAATGTGTAGGCGATCCACCTTTTTATAATCTTCAGTCCTTTGCCATTGAACACTTTCATTGGGGTCAATATGTTCCAAGCTAATAATATGCAAAAGATAAATAAAGCACACACTGTGTTGATTTCTGAACACATTTTGGTTCTTCCAGAGTTATGACAATTTTAAATGAAGTATATTATCTTTGGAGAGGTCATTAATATTCATTTTTTGAGCTGGAATTTTTTTTAAACAATGTTTCATAAGCTAGTAGTAATAATTTAAAAAATAAATAAATAAATCAAACATTGCAGCTGGAACGAAGTAAATAAAACTGTAAGCTTAGGAGGATGCCACCAGATGGCGAACTGAATCTGTTATCCATCATAAGCAATTCATAAAATTCGTTAAGTAGCTACTGAGTGATTTACTACCAAATTTCCTCAGATCAATACATTTTCATTAACTAACACTATATTACCCTAGAGTTAATAAAAGTTGGTAAATTATTATATATCAGCTGGATCTTTGAGATCACACACACACACACACACACACACACAGAGCTCTGGAAAAAATTATCAGTTTCTCTGGTTTTACTATTTATAGGTATGTGTTTGGGTAAAATGAACATTTTTGTTTTATTCTATAAACTACTGACAACATTTCTCCCAAATTCCAAATAAAAATATTGTCATTTAGAGCATTTATTTGCAGAAAATGACAACTGGTCAAAATAACAAAAAAGATGCAGTGTTGTCAGACCTCGAATAATGCAAAGAAAATAAGTTCATATTCATTTTTAAACAACACAGTACTAATGCTTTAACTTAGGAAGAATTCAGAAATCAATATTTGGTGGAATAACCCTAATTTTCAAGCACAGCTTTCATGCGTCTTGGCATGCTCGCCACCAGTCTTTCACATTGATGTTGGGTGACTTTATGCCACTCCTGGCGCAAAAATTGAAGCAGCTCGGCTTTGTTTGATGGCTTGTGACCATCCATCTTCCTCTTGATCACATTCCAGAGGTTTTCAATGGGGTTCAGGTCTGGAATTTGGGCTGGTCATGACAGGGTCTTGATCTGGTGGTCCTCCTTGATTGACCTGGCTGTGTAGCATGGAGCATTTTCCTGCTGGAAAAACCAATCGTCAGAGTTGGGGAACATTGTCAGAGCAGAAGGAAGCAAGTTTTCTTCCAGGACAACCTTGTACTTGGCTTGATTCATGCCAAAGCTGCCCGATTAATGCTCTAAATGACAATATTTTTATTTGGAATTTGGGAGAAATGTTGTCAGTAGTTTATAGAATAAAACAAAAATGTTCATTTTACCCAAACACATACCTATAAATAGTAAAACCAGAGAAACTGATAATTTTGCAGTGGTCTCTTAATTTTTTCCAGAGCTGTATATGTATATATATATATATATATATATATATATATATATATATATATATATATATATATATATCAGTGCCTTGCAAAAGTATTTAGACCCCTGACCAATTCTCTCATATTACTAAATTACAAAAGGTACATTGAAATTTCGTTCTGTTTGATATTTTATTTTTAAACACTGAAACTCAGAATCAATTATTGTAAGGTGACATTGGTTTTATGTTGGGAAATATTTTTAAGAAAAATAAAAAACTGTAAGTTTTCAATCCCTGTGCTGTGGAAGCTCCCAGTTTGCACCGATGAAAGAAATTGCCCTAACGAGGACACAATTACCTCACCACTGGCCTCCACCTGTGAACCATTAAAGTTGCTGTCTCATTTTCTGGATAAAAAGCCCACTGTTGAAGGATCGTTGTAAGGCTGTGAATCTGAAGGAAAATGAAGACCAAAGAGCATTCTACAGAAGTTAGAGATAAAGTAATACAAATGCATAGATTAGGGAAAGGGTACAAAATAATATACAAGTGTTTGGATATCCCAGTGAGCACAGTTGGATCAATAATCAGGAAGTGGAAGCTGCATCACACCACCCAGGCACTGCCAAGAAAAGGCCGTCCCTCAAAACTCAGCGCTCAAACAAGAAGCAGACTTGTGAGAGAAGCCACAGAGAGGCCAACAATCATTTTGGAGGAGCTACAGAGTTCAGTGGCTGGGAGTGGAGTAATGGTGCACCAGTCAACCATATCAAGCGCTCTGCATAACACTGGCCTGTATGGGACGGTGGTAAGAAAGAAGCCTATACTCAAAAAGTACCATCTGAAAGCACGTCTGGAGTTTGCCAGAAAGCATGAGAGTGACCCAGCTGCAATGTGGGAAAAGGTTTTGTGGTCAGATGAGACCAAGGTAGAGCTTTTTGGCCAAAACTCAAAGCGCTATGTGTGGCGCAAACCTAACACTGTCCACGCCTCAAGACACACCATTCCTACAGTGAAGTATGGTGGTGGCAGCATCATGCTGTGGAGATGTTTCTCATCAGCAGGGACTGGGCATCCTGTTACAATTGAAGGAAGAATGGGTGGAGCAAAATATAGGAAAATACTGCAAGATAATCTGCTTCAGTCCGCTAAAAAACTGAAGCTTGGGAGGAAATTTACCTTTCAGCAGGACAATGATCCCAAGCACAAGGTAACTTTGGAATGGCTCAAGAACAAAAAGGTGAATGTCCTACAGTGGCCCAGTCAAAGTCCTGATCTCAATCCCATTGAGAATCTGTGGCACTATTTGAAAATTGCGGTCCACAAGCGTCGTCCAACCAACCTGAACAACCTGGAGCAAATCTGCCAAGAAGAATGGGCCAAAATCATTTCGACACTGTGTGCAAAGCTGGTACATACTTACCCCAAAAGGCTTAAAGCTGTTATTGCAGTGAAAGGTGGCTCTACCAAATATTAATGTGTGGGGGTTGAATACTTATGCAAGCAAGATATTTCAGTTTTTTATTTTTCTTAAAAATATTTCCCAACATAAAACCAATGTCACCTTACAATAATTGATTTTGAGTTTAAGTGTTTTAAAATAAAATAACGAACAGAACGAAATTTCAATGTACCATTTGTAATTCAGTAATATGAGAGAATTGGTCAGGGGTCTGGATACTTTTGCAAGGCACTGTATATTTCGAATGCCTTGGCAATTTAGGCTTTTGGCTTCTCATTAAATTATTTCTATAAGTTATATAAGTTTGTACTTCCTGTAAATAACTATGAAGCCGCAGTTTCTCGATACGCAATTGCATTACATCCTGCATTTGGTCTTGCTTCATGGCCCCGTGTTGAACACCTAATAACATAATCTGGATCTGATGTTGTAATGGACAGCCATTCTGGCACCAGCTCTGGCTAACAGGCTGTGTGTCTTGTCCCACAATTAATCACAGTTGACAGAACACTGGTATCCAATTACCCATGTCAGCTTGATCAGATAGGTCTAGAAAGGGAGACCACTATACAATGTTGGTTCAAATTATACAATTACTTATCTATGTAAAAAATGGATAGATGAACAGTGGAAAAGATCAAGTACAGTACAAACATAATGAGCCTTTTAGGTACAGTAGCTTTAGTGGATGCTGTGCTGCTTCTTCAAAGCTTAAAGGTTCAGGGTGAGGGCAAAGTATGTCAGCAGAAAGGCTGAGAAAGCCCAAGCCCATGAGATCCAGCAGTCTTGAGAAAGTGCCAGTGGCTGAAAAGAACTGCTGATGAATATACATATAAAAAGATACATAGCCTCAAAGAGAGATGCAATAAACCCTGCGTTGAAAGCTATCATTGCTTATGAACTCCCAGACCAAGCACTCCTAACTACAAGTGTGAATCCATTAAAGAAGACATGCTTGTCCACATAAATGAGTTTCCTTTGGTCTACAAACAGCAGTAAGTAATCCAGATGGCGCGATTACGTGTGTATTCCTAACATCATCATAACTCAAAATGCACAACAAATCTAAAATTGCTGCTTCCCTGGTTACGCTATGCCGGCTTATCTTTCAACGTATCCATTACATAGCTGAGTAATGTACTCTTCACTCCAGCCCTAGAGATAATTCCCAGTGGAGTGTTCTTGCCTTTTCTGTTCCCTGTTCATCCGTCAGCCAGCCCAGTCTTTTATCATGTACACAGCAGATGGATGGTCTTTATATTCGTAATCTCATATGACCCTGCAGCCGGTATTGTGACAGTATTCAGTGCCAGTTTCACAAAGGAGCTAGATGCATCTTTGTAAATGATGGCAGTGTAATAGATTTAGAGAATTATGTTACGATTAATGCCCTAAGCTTTTACCTTTTAAAAATGGATCTTCGGGAATGGAGATCTGGGCTTGTTTTAACATTATAACTTTGCTACCTGTGACTCCATTTAACTATTGTACTGCCAACAAAGCTACTGATTTAACACTGCTGAAGGATTTAACAACTGTGTAATGTGTTACATACATTCTATATTATATCTGATCCAGTACACAATACAATTCTTTTACTTCCTCCTGAGGTGTGTGTGGATGACTGGTCTGTTTTCATTAAAGGCCCTCCACAAAGGATAAAATGCAGATGCAAAGCTGAAAATGTTTTAATTTTTTGGCCCCTTACTACCCCTTGGATATTGCTTCTTGATCAACACAGCACCTTGACAGAGGCTTTGATTGTATTTTGAAAATGTATCTGTTCATTTCCCATGTTCTTGATGACGACTCATGGCTGAGAGACTAACTCTACATCATTTCCACTGGGAACCGCATAAGTCATTCACACCTCGGTTTCTGTTAGGATTCTATTATCTGTCTGATCACTGTGGGCCTGACGTAACGCTTCCTCTTTTACGCTTAAAGACATTTTAGAATGAGGGTTTCAGTCTCAGTTTCTATCAGACTATGATGAGTAATGTTGCTGAGTGGAAAATGATCCTATTGCACAGCATTTTTCGTGGAATGTTGAATTATGGCAGTCCTGTACAGTATGTGTTTGCAAATAAATCAGTCACTGCAATCTATATTGTCAGTGTTACAGAAACTCCTGTAAGATTTGGGGAACACTGTGTAAGTTTTCTTATACTGCCTTAATCCCATGGTTTATCACCCTGAATTGCTATCATCAAATAATATGTAACAGGCTTATAAAAACCTGAATTAATTTGCTTATCATTATTACAGTAACAATTTGAACCAATTTCAAATATATGATTAATGATGGGAATTGATCATCCATCGGGCTCTGATGTTTGCTGTTTTAGCTGGCCTATTATACATGAACTAACAATTAACAGAAAAAGAAATAATTGTCAAGGAAATTCATGGCTAAATTCATTTTAATAAAAGCATTTCCCAGATATTTAATTCAGACTGTTGTCTGTGTGACATGCTGTTGGGATTGGGTTGTTAACACCAATTCCAGAACATTCTTAACCAGATCTACTTCAAAGCTTCTTGATTAGACCAAGGCACAGGCCAAACTGTGTTAACTAAGCAAGCTTAAGCTTGCCTTCCAAAATGCTATCGGATTGTCTGGTCTCCTAAGGTGTCATAAAACTTATCAAGCAAGCTATAGTGACTATGCAGTTGTACCGTCATTGTGTTAAATGTTAGCTTGCGTAGTTCAGGAGGCGTGCAGCAAGGGGGTTTCCAATTTCCGTCAATTATTTCCTATTTACTATTTAAGCCCTGATCACTTGCACCTTTGCTGTCTAGCATTTCATTTTCCTCCTCCTCCCCTCCTCCACCTTCTCATACATGCCTTCGCATCGGTCGTCTCTGGGGGGCAAGTGATCTCACTTCCCCGACCTCAGGGCAGGCTTCAGCCTCCCTTGACCTTCAAGGGGGTTCTCAACGTGTGAGTCAGAGCGGACCCCCAGCCACACTCTGTTCTTTCGCAGCTCCTGCACTTATCTTGCCTCACTCAAGGCTGTTCTATACTCTGTCTCAGTTCGGGATGTGGCTCTCATGCTCAAGTCCCATACTAACCTCTATGCCTTGTTCTTATCTCAGGTCCCAGGCAGCGTGAAGTCTCGGCCAATTGGGGGTCTAACGAGCGCCCCTTTACAGAAGTCTCAGATGCTGGGTACCTCTCCCTCTCTATCTCCTTTCGTGTCCCAGTCTTCCGGGACCATCTTCCTCTGAGGGGCGGCTCCCCGAGTCATAACCCTCATATATGTTTTTGGTTGCTAGGTCCTTCGGCCCTGAGCTCTTGTCAGCATCGCCGCCCTCAGTCAGTGACCACTTTCTGTATCCTGTCTCCAGTTGCTAGGTCCTTCGGCCCTGAGCTCGTGTCGGCATCGCCGCCCTCAGTCAGTGACAACTTCTGTTTCCTGTCTTTGGTTGCTAGGCCTTCAGCCCTGGGCTCGTGTCGGCATCGCCACCCTCAGTCAGTGACCACTTTCTGTATCCTGTCTTCGGTTGCTGGGTCCTTCGCCCCTGGGCTCATGTCGGCATCGTCGCCCTCAGTCAGTGAGCACTTTCTATCCTAGCTTCCATGTCCAGCTTCGCTGGTCTGCTACTAGAGTGGGCCTCGCCTGCTCTTCTATCCTAAGTCCGGTCCTTTCTAGCCGGCACTCTGTCTTATTAATCACTCTCTTCTGCTTCTTCTGCCCTATCTCTACCCCCAGCTCACGCCTCATGAAAGGTTAGTTAAAAATGCTTTAAGAATCATTTTTAATTACATAACTTGTGGATAATTATTTTAGGTAAGTTTCCCAATATGAAGTGTTTATTGTGTTTTAAATTAATATTATAAACTAATAACTATTTTTTAATATTATCCTTTGTATTATGATGTGTTTTATATGCTTGTAATCGTAATTTTATATACAGAATGAAACTGAAATACGTATGCTTCTCTAATGAATGTAACTAAAGTTATATTGAATAGTAGGTTTAAATTATAAATGTATTGATACATTTGATAACGAAATAGGTGGATACATTTCGTTTCTAACACGCCATTTTTGTGTGAAACGCAACTGTCTATCAGATACTGTAAACTAATAAAAGGACTGACAAGAACTTGTTTACAGTACAAGGGAATGCCTATACATTGTGTTATTTAAACTCAAAATAAGGATTTTTGTAGCTCTCTGGATTTACTGTTTCTTCAAAATATCTTATCGCTCTCACCTCATCAACCTCCGAAGTTCTTCAACGAAGACGCAATGATGTCATTTTCAAAGCTGTCCCGGAGAAGATGGGCTCCCTCTGGAACGACGAAAACATTTGCCTTCAGCCTTCACTGAGATGCTGCGCTGTGCTGCTGCACAACTAACTTCCACAGAGAGGACGACCGTGTTAAGAAGACTTTGTTTTTTAAACATCGCACCAACAGAATAAGTATCAAACTTATATTGTGTGTTTACAAGTAACTGAACTGAAGCCATGCTATTGATATTGTCACAATATGTAATGTGCGTCTATTCAACTAGATGCTGGAACATTATACATGCGTACTTAGCCACGTGGAAGCTGGTGCATGTATATGTAATGCGTGACTCAAACAATGCATAATGAACTATTAAAGACTGCTTCACTAATGCAGAACTCTATGACCAGAGAGCACATCAAGGATTCATTATGAAAATTTAACAATGCATTACTTTTCCAAGAATGTTTGATTTTGTTTCTTCTTTATACGTTTTTAACTATGAAGCCGAACCTTTATTCTTCTTCCTTTCAGAATATGAATAAATGTAATAATAATTGGGATTGTTACGTTTCTTTTTGTCTTATAACAAATACACCTTTATGATTGATTTGAAATACATACACATACATAATATTAATTGTTAATCTCTTTTCATCATGAATTCGGGGATAAGTAAGCCAGAATTGTTAGTTCTTATTGAGGTATTGTGTTTATTATGGTTAATAATTACATTATGAGCTATAATGGGTATTTTCTTTAATGGTAATTAAAAAATGTGCTGAGCAATATTTAAAAAATCTGTTTCCTGCTCTCATATTGGTACAGTACTGGCAATACTATCACTGGTCCCCTTTTCTTCTCTTCAGAATATTGTGTTTCTTTACTGCTACAGTGGGTTTTTTTTTTTTTATATCCTCCTATTCAAAACTGAAGCAAAGATTTCCTGGTGTCCAATCACTTCCTGTTCTGTTGCTACTGTGGTTTCACTCAAATGGTCCACCAGACATGTGACCCACTTATGTATTTGAAAACTTTGCTTATCTCTCTTTTGGCATAGAATAGAATTTCCTCAAGGGTTTAAAGAAATGACTAACTGTGGAAAAGCAGCTACCGTGCATGGAATGCATGTGAAGAATGACAGCCAAACCACAGCAACATTGTGTTGCCTTGCAGAGACCTCAAGCTGGATAGCTGCGTCTGTGTCTGCACAGCCTGGTCGACACATATCTGTGCAAGCATGTCCTATAATGGAGTTCTGTCCTCAAGGTTTAATAACAGGTAAAAACAAGTTTGTCTGTTTTTTTTTTTTTTTTTTTTTTTTTGTTATTATACACCCTGACTTTATAGAAAACCAAAAAGAAAAAAACCTGTTGTGTGTGAGTCTACTGCAGTGGATTGGGTTAATCTGGACAAAATAGTTAACTTGAAATGTAGGCCATTATCTCATATTGTTTCATGTAGCAATGATCTGGCACTGCATTCAGTATGCACAATACTGTCTGTTATATAAGATAAGTGAATTTTGAGTGCTCAACTTGGGCTATTTTAACCGCATTTTATAATCAGTATTTATCTATATGCATCTCTATAGCTACACTTTTTTTTTTTTTTTTTGCTAAGATCCTTACTGCTCAAGATATGTTTGTGCAAATATCTTTAACTATAACATTTGTATGCTACTGTACTGTCATTAAAACTCAGACCATGTCACCTGGTGCAATAGACACCTTGATGCCGAACCAGTCTTGTATGATGTTTGCATGCCTCTAGAATCAGAACTTGTTTGATAGAACTGGAACTACAATCCTTGGGCATGAGTGGCGTACAACCGCATTATCACCTCTAGAGTATTGCTTGTCGAAGGATCTGTAGGTAAGATCAGTTGAGAGTTGATGTATCTCCAGTGCACTGCTTATTTTAATTCCAATCACCTGCCTTTCCAGTTTCAAGGCATAGATGACCTTCAATCCTGCAATCCACACTTAAGCCCACAAGCATGATCACATTGCTCCAACTACACTGGATTCCTGTACATAATTCCAAGTGTTTATAGCAAATTAAATAATTACATAAATGACAAAAAAAAATCTCAAAAATCTGGTTGCTCTTCATATGTTACACTCACATATGCTGAGGCACTGGTCAAACAAAGCTTGTTCAATCAAGAGTGCCTATGTGCCTGGAATCCTCGTTGCCTATTTAATTATTACTATTATTAATTTGGTTAGCAAGAGCCCTACTAATATAGACACACTGTACTAATATAGAAACTGTTTCTCAATGTCACTGCGGCAGAAAATAGCTCAGCGATTAGTCATCCTGATCCTAGGTTCGGATATAGCAGCTCTAGATGTTATTTATCTTACTCTTTGCCATCTGCTTTGTTACTGAATGTACAGAATCAATTTGTTTACTGTATTTTTTTTTTTACTCAGCAGAAGATTATATCTGTGATTACTTTTTAAGAAGCAAAACTTTTTTTCTCATTCCATTGGGGTTTGAATTGGCTTTATGGAATAAATACAGATTTTAAAAAAATAAATAAAATAAAAACCTTGAGTGACACAGGGGTCAGTTTCATGAACAACATCTCACTGGGTTACACAAACAGATTAAAAATTAACTCATACGTTTCATAAAGAAAAAGTTATATCAATGATTCATAGGTTCATATACAGCAGTAGCTAATGGAAACGATTATCCTGGGGTGTTTCAGCTTGCACTCAGGTTGATATCTTGTTGCTTTATTCATTTTCCCTCTATGTCTGTGACAGGCAGTTCTGCAAATAATTTTATGTCCATTTTTACAGTTTTACAGTCAAGTTTGACTTTACACCAGAAAATGTGAATAATCAGAATAGAGTACAGTCCTTTTTGCAGTCGGCTTGGTGTGGAAGAAGAATCTGCAGGCTTTGACAATCAAGTGAATAGCCTCCTTTCTTCTTGTATTACAGCTATGGCTGAAAGTTTTGTGTCACCTAGAATTTTAGGATTGAAACATAATACCAGAAGCCATAATAGTCGTACAGTATTTCATGCTAGATTTCAAAATGTCACATTTAAAAAAACTACAATTTTTGGAAAACTACAAAGCCGTGTGTAATTCAATATGTTAACGTGCTAGGCAGAAGCAGACTAAGCAAAAGCTTAGGGCCCCAAGCAGTTCAAGGGGGCCCCAATTCAGGGGGATTATCTTCTTTTTTTTTTTACCAGAATTTAGAATTTTGTAGTAGTGTACTGATTTAAAAATAAGTTATGTGTTGTTTTCAATGAAAGCGATCCCGAAAGACAAATTTAGTAACAGAATGAGACGGTCGTCTCTGGAAGTGGCAGAAACCTCATTTTTAACCCTTGCTAAGGACAAGTTTATTTATGAAGAAGGGGGTGTTTTGAGTTTACGTGAGGAAATAAGGTTGACTGGTACACAAATTGAACTATTTATTTTTTTAAGAATTTTTTCATCCAACTATTGGTGATGACATTTAAAAACAGCAGGACAGTAGGGTCTTATTCAGGCAGAGCTGTACATGCACAGTGTGCAGGTGTGTAACAGTGGGGTCTTCACAGGGCAGTGCTGTACATGCCCAATGACTTCCTCAACTGGGTGACATCAGGTTGGAATCATAGGCACAACACTCCGATCTTGTAGGTACAATTTTGTAACAAGCACAACTTTGAAGACCACTATCCACAGAGAATTACGTGTCCATCTTCTTCAATTAATTGCATGCACCAGCTTTCTTTATTAAAAAAATTAATAAAACAGAAAGCAATCCCTTGCAGTTCTATCTCATAGAAACCCATAAAATACAGTATGCCATGCAACAGCCACACAGGGCAAGACTGCAGTCCCTGTATGGCCGGGACAGTCCTGATTTCCTAGCAAATGTCCTGCGTCCCAAAGCACAGGAAGAAAGTCCCGATATTTATTCCTTGAAATTCTTCACGGCTAGGCTAGGGCGTTCGCTTCCCGTGCCATACTGGTTCATTTTTGTAGTTTTCTCTCTTTAGCAGCTGCTGACCCTCATGCACTGCATTGCCTGGCAGGGGACAGGATCTCACTTTATTGACTTATGTCACATCCAGTCATATTGCAGAAGCATATTGTTTCCTCCTGGTTGCTGCAATATGATTTGATGTGTATGATTTTGTGTGCATGTATTTTTATGCATATTACCCACATCCTCCCCAAGAGTGTCCCACTGAACAGTTTCCAAATGTTGGCATGCTGTCCTGAGAGAGAGATTCTGTAGGTATCAGTGGCCTACATATCTCAAAGGCAACACCTTCAAAGCGATGGAGAACAGTCTTCTCTTCAAAGTTCTACCCAATTTTCTTGAAGTAACAAGAAGCCCCTGTCACTGAGGAATGGTCACATATACCTCCAGCATACCAATCAATGGCTGGCCTACACCCCACTGACGTAGGTAAAACAGGTGTTCCTGTTCATGTCTCATCCAATCCCTGTTATGTATTCATTAAAGAAGAAACATCTAATAGTCTATGAAATAATAAAAAAAAATCTTCCATGAATAGAATACAGAATAAGTATATTGCAACATCTTTTTTCCAGATGTCACTAAAATGTCAAAAGCAAAGGGAGATTGAGGACCTGTAATTCTGAACCTAAAGATTATACTCCCACACAGTCTGGGCGGGTATGCCAACCGCAGGCTGTCAACTAGGAAGTCAGTAATGCTGGTAACATTTAATTACTGCTGCATACGTATTCACTTCCATGTCTTTAGCCAAGGGTTTTGTGTTCCCAGGTTCAAAGCTGGAACATTTCACATAAAGAAAAAAGAAAAGCAAACTTTTTTTCAAAAGAACTAATAAAGGTTTATTATGAAGGTCTCACTAGTATATAGAGTAGTCTCCAAGTATAGGAACACCTCCTAAGAGGAGATTTCGACTAAAAGATCAGGCCTTGTGGTGAAACTAATTTTTCCCATTGTAAACGCTCCGTAAACTGGTACAGTTCTGTTTTAACCTGATAACTCACCATCAACAAAGATATATTCAAATGGTTTATTCAGTCTTTTAAAATGTGACTTGTCTTTGCGAGAGTGTCTTCAGGCACACTAATTTGTTTACTAAATCTTTCCAGAACCTCCGTCATAGCATTGCCTCATTTTGTATTACCGATTACCATGAGTGCACCTCATAGCTACAAAATGGCACGTAAACAAACGTCGAAATGCAACGCTGTTTCCCTTTCAATTCGAAGATGGCCACCAAAACATCGTTATTGGACTCTTACGCCTATTGGTAGGTGTCACTGAGCTCTTTCTATCAAAGCTGCCGATAGGACCTCTCCATTCGGTGGCCTCCTTGGTTCCGCCTACCTTCTTCAATCTTTTCTCTTCTCAAGACTGGTTCGGTAAGACCTCTCTGTGTTGCACTGAGCCTTTTTCTTACTGGGGTTGCTGCTGGTTCCCCAGCACTTCATGCTGAAAGCTGGCTACGCCACTTTCCCTCAATCAGTAGCTATTCATTTGTTGCCTTTTTTTCTACTTCTCACTGTTCAGCACCTGCTAGCTCCACGTGTCAGGCTGCTTTTCTTCTGTCTGTCATCTTCTAGTCGACTGCCGGTAAACAGTGTTATTAAGACTGTTTGTGTTTTTCACCCCTTTCTTACTTGGGAAAGCGTGGTCACTCCACGGTTCTGGGCCTGCCTTGTCCCCACTGTCAAGTTAGCCTACCAGCCGCCTGCGGAAAACAGGTCAGGCCTTGTTTTCGTTGTAGCTGCGCGTCCCCGTGCTTGCGCAGAGGACCAGCCATGTACTTCTCACTGAGGCTTGCCTCGTTGTTGAGCTGAGATATATGCACGCTGCGTCGGCCTTCACCACTTGTATAGGCCTTACAATCAAACACACAGTGTGGTCTTCCCCATCTATACTTCTGTAATATTCTATTATTGCAATATTTGTATTATTGTAATGTGATTTACTGTGTTGTACAAAGTCAATTGCCTGCCGCGGCTTTGGCCCTGTCAGGTGTGTGACCACGTGGTCATGGTAGGCACCATTGCATAGCTGCCGCTGGTGTTTGTTAAATAACGTGGTGCATGCTCGACCCGTGCTACTTAGGTACCACAGTGCGCACGGTGCTTATTGACTCGCACAAGCGGTACCCACGGTGCTCAGTGCACAGTATACCGGTGCTGCACAGCACTAATTGCACGCGGTGCACATGATGCTCAGTGTATGCATTGCGCACAGTATCTGTTGCCCTGTGCTTAGTGCACTCAGTGCTCATTATACTCTGTGCTGCAAGGCACTCGGTGCATGTGGTGCACAAGGTACGCTCGGTGTTTGGTGCACGAGGTGCGTACAGTGCTCTGTGCGTAAGGCGTGGTGCTTCAGTAGACGCGGTGCGCACATATCTAGGATTTCAAGGTACTCTGGGCACATGGTGCGCCGTACATGTTGTCGTATGGGGGCATTCTTTGTCCCCCGCAGCGGGCCCCTCCCAGCCACGCCTTCTGACGCCATCAAAGAGCCCCTCCTGGGAGATCCCTTGTGCGCAGGCGTCTGTGTCCATCCGTAGATGGGTGAAGAAGTCCCAGCAGGCATGGAATATTATGGACATGAAAGCTCAGATCAGCTCACATTCCACGAGAGGTGTCACTACATCATGGGCCCTCTTCAGAGGTTCCTTCATGACTGGGATCTGTGATGTGGCTAGCTGGGCTACTCCGCATGGACATTGGCACAGTGGCAGCCTTACCTGACAATTTCCCCTCCTTTTCAGAATTGTCAGCTCTTACCGTCAAGTAAAACATATTTTTTTGTGTTTAATATCCATTCTTTTCACCAGAAGGCTGATTTTAAAACATGATATTTATATGCAATGGAAAGTAGATTGTAGTCCTCTCTGTAAGTCTTCAAGGAAGTTTTTGGTTTGCTATTTATTTTCTTATTTGTGGTGCAACTCTTTGTTTTTGTATAAGAAATAATAGTAGAGCATTTAACAAACATTTTCAAGTAAGACCACATTTTAGATACATTATACACATATGCATAGACTTTCAATACATAAACAAGCTGTTATTATCAGGCTATTACATTTTTAACAATTTTTAAAAACATGAATACTTTAGTTATGTTTATATTAGGCCAGCTATCTGAGTGATTATTAATAACAACATAAATATATTGATGAATGTATTTATATTTATACCTTGTTTAAAAATGTTCATTGATTCAAATGACATCATTAGGAGAACAGCACATCGATTCAACCATTTAATTGCTTAATATAAATAAGATCATAGCCTAATAATCATGAACAACAGGATCTCCCAGATACTTGTAACTTCGTTAACTAGGTACTTCAACATGTAAACAGAATGCTGGGTAAATCACATACAAAAAAGTAGAAAAACACTTTTAAGCACTTCTGTGGCAGGGTAAAGTATTCTCCCTTGTTAAGGGATGAAGTGTGGCCTCTAGACCAGGGGGGGCACCGTGTGTGCTAACTCCCACCTCTCCAAGATGGCGCGGACCTTAAGTCTGGGAGAGATAAAACCGCACCAGGGTGGTGAGACATTGTCGTATTAGCTACATCTGTTCCCTAGGGATAGGTGCAGGACTGATTCAACGGGTGGGGTTAATTGTATATAAGGGGAGTTTGTGGTTGAGGGAGTTAGTTGTGCTGTGGAGGTCAGGATACAGGTATACAGTTGCAAACAAAAGTATTTGGGCAGTTTAAAAAAAAGAGAAAAACCACAAAGAATAAAATAACATATGTCAAAGTATGAAATTAGTTTTGACATGTTATTTTTAATTGTATGCATGTTATGTTTAATTAGTTGTTTTTATTCTAAAGCTGAATCTCTAATTAAAATAATTAAAAATTATACATATCACTTGCTTTGTGGTTTTTCTCTTTTTTTTAACTTATACTTTTATTATGTCTCAATCTTAAAATTCTAGGTGATGCAAACATTTTGGCCATAGCTATATGCAAAATGCATTGCTAACTTGAAATGGTAGAAAGTACTTATTGGCTTCCACATGGAACAGAAGTATAAACACAAAGCCCTATTTAGGCAAGGGGCAAACTTACAGGCCTTTGGACATGTGCTAACTGCTCTATACAGAGCCTCTTACTCTGATCAGTGCTCTTACTGTAGCTCCCTGCTTGTTCTCCTTTTACTGCCAAAAACTCTACCTGAGCCTCAGAGGAAACATGACACAGGGAAGCTTGTGTGAATGGCGGTTGGAATAATCCTTCAGCATTGTTTCAGTAAGAATTTTCTTTTCCCTGTCAGTCGCCTTGGATAAATTAATCTGCCTAATAATAATAATAATAATAATAATAATAATAATAATAATAATAATAATAATAATAATTGTTAATGCTGAATCACTTACGTAATAAAAGTTGCTTCATTTCTTCTTTCACACTAACTGCTGTCTATTAAAACCATCTCATGTACATCTTGCAGGCTGGGCCCAGGCTTGCCTCCCTACACCCTTAGCCAGCATATTCTAGGATGTGTTCTGGCACAGATTTGCTATTGACCGCAAACACTGAATCTCTCAGAGATGAGTCATCTCTCGTTTGAAGTGAAATTCCTTGACCAGCTTTCGTCGGTGTGCAGTTCAGTGAAGAAGTGCGGCTTGTTTTGGTTTTACACCATGGTATTCTGGTTATGACTCATTTGCAGATCACTGTCAGTCTAGGGATTCACAGGGGGTTTAAAGGGTTTCATTTTTTAAGACTTTTAAGCCTTATTCACAAAACTGGAACCCATTTCAAGTTCATTCCTGTTTAATGAATTAAATAGATCTAGACTGTTGTAGACAGTCAGTTTCAGCTTTGCAGTTTTATGAACACAGCCCTCTAATACATAATTAGAATCTACACTCCACACGGCAACAAAAAAACTTTTCATAAAGGATAAAGCATATCACAAGAACATTATAGTATTGATTTTTTTTACAGAAGCTGTTTTGGTAACGTTTACTTGAAGTCAGCCATTAAATCTCTTTTGTAATATTGCACAGTATAACCAGTGTTTATGTTCACCTGTACTTAGCAGTCATTCATATTTCTATTCAGTACAACTGAATGCAGAGGCACCTTCAATAAACAGCCTTAAACACCCCAAAACAATCTAGTCCCTTTGGGGACTGGCTACAACTGTTTTAACTGTGTTATAAATGTGAAGGTTATAAAGGTTCTCAAGAGTCACTATTATTGAGAGCAAAGGTCAAAAGGAGCTTAACATTGTGCCAGGGCGAAGTTGCTGTGCTCAACTAAAATTTGCCATTGATTTGTCAGTTGTGCAATTTTGTATTATTTTGTATTATTTTTTGTTAGCATTTTAGAAATGAAGACATTCCCTGACTTCTGACTGTGCAGCATTCAGGTCCTCTTGTGATCCATTGTTATTGTTTTTGAATTCATTGGTTCAGTCACATCTCTTTTTATAGGGATGTCCTTTGGCAGGCTGCAGATACAGATATACCAATCATGCATTTTTGTAAGCTACAAAACAACACACATAGGACACACTGACAAACAGAAACAGACAAACAGAACCCCAGAATCTTAGTAACAAGACATACAAGACCTTTCAAACAGACCAGATAGACAAACTTTGAGACCCACTTTTAACTTTTTTTTTATGCCAGTTTGTTCCAATGCCTTGATATGTAAGAAAAACACTTCTTTATTTGAATGATCAGATTTCACATCTTGGGCACAGTGAGACTGGCACATTTTCACACTGCTAGTTACACTTTGAAGGCGCTCATTAAGACTGAGTAGATCATTTCCTCTTTAAAGTCACAGCAACTAGTTTAGTTTATTTAAAGTAACACATTGTGTGATGTGTATCTATTGAGCCTTCAGTACAAGTCTACCCAATGTGTGATTCATTTGAGTACATGGGAGTAAATCTGGCATGGTCCATCTGAATTACTCTCCCTGTTTCAGATATGTAGCTTGTTAATATCAAAAAAACTAAGCGTTAGCTTTGATGCTGACATCTAGTGGGATCAATTGTGTTACATGGTATAGTTCATTGATGATACAGAACAAACAATAAAAAATAAGTCGTGCTCACTACCATATCTACTCAGTGGTCAAGTGTTTTTGTAAATATACTGCCGCTGTCACTGTCACATATTCAACAGCTCATGAATGCAGACTTCATATTTACAATGTTTCCAGAAGATAACGACCAAGCCCTTTAAGGCAATGACTTCGCATTCAGTTTATGTGTATTCTATGAATCCCTAGGTCAAGTTCGATTGTAGGCAGTGTACAAGAAAAATGATACCTTCAATTCTTCCTATCCTAAATAATTACCCCACCATATTCCCCTGGGCCTCCACTGTGAATAAGAGCATGTTCTCAGTTCGTCCTCCCTGGTTAAATAGAGAGTTGATATTAGTCCTTGTCAGAAACCCACCACAGCATTCAACACAGCTGGCTGTCTCTGTTGAGGAGGCCGAGGACTGAATGGCTGCAGGAGCTGGGTGAGAGGAGTCTTTACAGTGATCCTGTAACACTTCCCAGAAGCAAGCGGAGATTGAAACCTGAAGCAAAACCTAAACAAAGAAAGACAACTCTCTTTGTCACAGGTATACTGGAGTATACTCTAGAGTAGGCTGGAGCTTCAAGCAGTGCTTTATTGAAATATATTTAAGAGCAGACTGAAATATTAAAACGTCCTAAAGATTTGCACAGGGACGAATATGAGTGAACTAGCTGATTTGATGGATTCGCTTTGCATAAAAAGTGCGCACATTTTCTCAAAATGTTTCTTACCTGATTTGCTCACTTCTATTATTAATTCAAAAGCTGACATTATTAAAATGTTAATTTGTGAATGCACTGGAGAGCCTTCTTCTTCTATTATACTGCTTTCTGTGAACTTGTGCTGAACTTGTAAAACGGCTTCACTGTACATTTCCCAACCACAGGGATTATCAATATTACTCTTTGCTTGGTAACAACAGTCACACAGGAGGTAATCCACATTCTCTAGACCCTGACAGCTCTGTAGTGGCCCGGGAATTTATAATTCAATTCATTGGATGAATAAGCTACTCAGAACAGCAGCTGAATATTTCCTGTAACAAGTTGTTTCTTGCTAGATTTGCTCTGTTTCAATTGTTTTATTCCTGACTGAATATTTCTCTCAACGGTAGCTTAAAACTAAGGGTCCTTTGAGACTGATATGGTATTGAAAAATAATACATGTTCTGAATTACTCACACAGTTATTAAATCAATAAAACATTCTCCTTCCAGAGTAAAATGTGTACAGTTGCAGTTGCTGGAAGTGCAGTCTGAGTCATTTTGAGCTTATTTTGGATAAGCATGGGTATATGGCCTTAACATTAATAATACTGTAAGGATGGAATATTTGGACTCAAAATATCAAATCTTCAAGGTGTTTCTCTGGACTCGACTGACGTGACCTTCTTGATATTTTAGGAATGCAGGTATCCTCGGCACTATAAGAGTGACACCTACATTGGTCTTGAATCTTGTGTGTGTGTGTATGTGTGTGTGTATATATATGTGTGTGTGTGTGTGTGTGTGTGTCTAGTTCCTATAAGAGATAAGGACACATGGTCGAGTCTAGTTGCCAGGGGGGTCCCAGTTCAAACCCAGCTCAGCCTGTGACTCATTGTGTGTGACCCTGAGCAAGTCACTTAACCTCCCTGTGCTCCAGCTAATATCTCTGGTCCACCAAGGGCTTTAAATGACAAGCCGAGGAGTTTAAAAATATTCTAAAATCTGTGAATTTGTATCCAATCACCACAGTCCCTTGGTTCAACTACTGGACCATGTGTACACACACACACACACATACACACACACACACACACACACATGCAAATTACTATTTGTTTGGTACCATATTCTGTTAATAGAACTTTTTCTCCCAAAATTCCTGTTTGTATATTTGCAGTACAGTCATACTATATTGATCCGATACATAAGTAATACATTGATTTTAAAAAAGAAAATAAGTATTCAGTAGGCATTTTTACAACACTGTGAAAGAAAATGTTGGATTTTGTATATTACACACAGCCTGCAAGATACCGCTAACAGTGCTTTAGAAGTGCCTAAAATATGAATGAAATGATTTCATGTGACTACAAGTCCCACATCCCACTGCAGTTTTTTTTTCTCTTTGTGCTCAGCATAGTTTTATAAACCATGGCGCGAGCACTGCTCATAGAGAAATTATCCCGCCGCGTGAGCAGACAGGTTGCGCGCTGTACGTGCTAGCTAGGGCAATTCACCAAAAACGCTGCGGATGATTCTTTGAGTAGGCGTCCAAACGCCCGCGGCAGCAACGCAATCTGTATCGCGTATTGTGTGAATGAGGGAGTGATGACGTCAACGTTCGAATGTCAACAACGTAGCGATTGAGAGTAGGCGTTCCATTAGAGAGTAACAAACAGGAGAGAAGGAGCTGCACGCTGCACGGATCAGCAACACACACTGACATTCACCCAACAAAAACAACGCGAATAACAACAACCAGGCGCTCCTTTACACAACGACATATTCAACCTTGTCCACGAAATACCCACAGCTTTGGGGCTTTGGGAAACTCTGCAAGCAAGTCACCATGTGAAAAAATCTCGTTTGGTAAACAAACAAAAAGGCTGGACTGCAAGAAAAATCAAATCGAAAGTTAAAAAGGTGAGCAGCTGCGTGAACATTTTACGTGTAGTGTTGTGTTTCTTGTTTGTTGTTGGCATTGCACAACGGGTATAGTTACAGAACCGGGGGGTCTTTGAATGGTAATGCTGGTGTACTCGCAGCGCTGAAATCGGAAAACAGATGCTGTAATGCGAAGAAAAACCATGTGGTCTGAATGCTGCCCAGGACCGTGTATTCTTGCCAGCCTCTTCAGCTAAAGGTAGATTAATCAGAGTTAGATTTTATTCTTGCACATCGTGTCCTGTCGTTAGCTGGTATTATTCTTGTAGTTTTTGTTTGTGTGTGTTTTGTATGCAGTCAGAGCCGGGTGGAGGAGGAAGAGGAGGCGGGAGGTCAAGCAGGGCTCACTTCTGTTTTGCGGAGACTGATCTGTCAGTTTTGAAGGGCTTGACCGATCAGATGACCATGGTAAAGGGACAGACACGATCACCCATTCCCGCCCCCTTTCACGACACTCGGCTACCCCCTTCTAATAATAATAATAATAATAATAATAATAATAATAATAATAATAAAATACAGTGTCTTTAATCTTCTTTTAAAATAAAATCTATGGTACTCCAAATTACTCTAGTCTAGACCCAATAAGATGAATAGTGTCAAATGTATGTATTAGGTGAGGAGAACAAAACTGGATAATAATAAAAAATAATATATTTTAAAATAAAACGTTTTATGTGAAAATGTAAGTAACGCCTTGGTGTGATATTCATTCATCGGTTAAAAAGAAAGTCTACCGCTACGAGCAATTACACTACAGTCTCATTAACCGCGCACAAGCAGCAAAATATTTGCTGTGTAAGGCAGGCACCGATGCCCTTATTTGGTTCAACAGCAAATGCAAACTGCGCTTGTCAACCGTAGCAGTCTCTGCAGAGATATTGACGAAACGATGTATTATTATTATTATTATTATTATTATTATTATTTTTGTTTACTAAGGGATATTTATTTTGCCGGATTATAATAGCATTACACGAGCTATTATTGTTATGTAAC
The DNA here is from genome assembly GCF_017654505.1 of Polyodon spathula. NCBI lineage: Eukaryota > Metazoa > Chordata > Actinopteri > Acipenseriformes > Polyodontidae > Polyodon > Polyodon spathula. Next base: position 4,366,323 of record NC_054538.1, on the reverse strand, counting down.
GCTTGTGGAAAATATGGTTCTGAATATTATTGTGTATTTCCATTTAACCTGACCACAAATAAACGCTGGCTGTACCCTTGTGTGATATAGCATCGTCCCGTCTGCGGTATAGACCCGTGTTCGGTAGAAATGACCCCTTGTTTTAAAATAGAACAGGTCGTGTCACATGCTCTCTTAGATATGCAGCATTGTCGGTAGAGTGAAGTAAACTCGTTGTAGTACTGTAAGATGTGAATGGCTGTATTACCGCGCACAAAACGATCATGCAGCCCCTGTGAATCGTATTGGTTTCTTTGTCCCAAACTCATGAAAATGTCAACTTGACGTAATGCGGCGCCGCGTAGAGAAAATGCGCTTTTCAGAAATGCTTAGAACATACCAATCACCATAGCATTAGGTAATATATTCCAGAAATTTTTATTTATCTGTTTATTATTTATTTATTCTATTCTGTAAGTTTAAATTCTAAAAGTAAAACGGTGTGCCCCGGGGTTTTAGAAACAGTGAAATGTGGAACTATGGTGTTGAACTATTTGCGCTATAATGAAAGGCACTCCTTTGTACAGCTGACATAATGCAGCGAGGGTAAAGTGAAACTTTTTGAATTGGTGTGATATCAAATATTTATAGTCAGACCAACCAATCCAATATTTTTTGAGTAAAGCAATATAAAATCTAAAGATGGTTTGTTTTTGTCTTTTTTTCTGCCTTTAAAGTGCTGTGTAAGGAAATTATATGTAATTCCTCTGGGCAACGATCTGGCTGTCATGAACAAAGCTCAGTGTGAAATCGTGCCCTCCCTTTCTGCACACCAGGCTATTTTTAAATTATAGTGACATGTTTCTAAAAATAATAGCCATTGAAAGCTCTTGGCCTGATTGCAGTAACAGAACGAGCTGGATCTAATGACATGCAGCGCGTATTTACGTGAATGCATTAGCTTTGTCTGCTTTCTTAAACAGATAATACATATTAAAACCGACTGGGTTCTTTGTGTGTTATTCCAGCGACGTGAAGTGGTTTTATGTACTATTACATATTTCATATACTACAATTATGAATCCCACTGAATTGTTTATTGCATGTGTTACACGTGTTTATCTACAAAAAAAATTGTACTGTGTGACCAATGAAAAAAAGACGGAATATATATAATATACAATCTTTAAATAGAACATTTCTAAATACAATTGTATTCTTTTTATCTATAGGTTTTAACTGTATGTTGTTAGCTTTCAGTGTGAAAATGATGCGTTTCTTGAATAGGGTGTGCATCAGGCAACTTGCTGGTGCAGCATAAACGCCATGAATGTAGATTACACTTGCTTTGTTCCAGTGCCTTCAAATTCCACATCTCACACGTTACAGTACCGTAACAGATTTAATGATGATCTGTTCCGTCACTCTTTGTTCACATTGGGACTATTCGCTCATATGTGTTTGTTTTTTGAACGAGTGAAGTCTTAGTGGATTGGGCCCATTGTTTTAGTTTTATGACAGTTAAGGAAGTAGCAGCAATGTAAACAGCAAATCAGTAATACGTTTTCTTCAGACTGATGTCATATTGCATGTAGGGATTGTGTGGAGCCTTTGATATTCAGGTCAATGTTACAGAATACTAAACCAATCTTCTTGCAATAAGAGTAACAATGGTGAGCCAACCTGGATGCACTTTGGTACAAGTTTTCAACAACATCTGCTCTTAGTAGATCATGCAGCCTGTAACATGTCAAGAAACAGTGCAGAGGGTACTGTACACCATGGAGGTGTTCTCTGTGTAAGGCCATGGCAGCAGACAGCAGAAAACACCTGATTCAAGTTTGAAATGTTTTTAAAAAGACTGTAAAAGGGTTTAAAAGGAGCATATCCTTCCAAGTGGTTTTCACACCAACGTGTTTAACATAAAGCTGCTGCCAATGAGAATGGCAACCTCTTCTCACAAAAGACTGCCATTTTCAGAACCTGGCCTCTGACATAGCTCTCCAGCAGCAGAGCAGCAGACTAGCTTGTGGAATGACATGTGAATGAGGAGTGTAGATTGTAGTCCACCGAAAGCATTCATTATAGGGCAGTGGAGCAGAGCGTGAGTCATTAGAGGCTGCTCTTTGTTAGGTCATCTCATTTACGTTAAGATGCTGATTGTTTAGAATGGTCTTGTTCTTCTCAAGAGAATTTTGTTGTTGTTTTTTTGAGACGTGTTCTTTCATGTCACATCTACTTTTGTGTTTTCAGAGAATTCTTAATTAACAGAACACACTTTATTATTTCGTTCCATTTTCCGCCCATAAAACTGCCTGTAGCACCCATTCTCACACACACACAGGGCTTGCTTGCAGTATAGAGAGCAGTATGTTTGCGTAGTCTTAAACCAGGTTGAATCTCTAGGTTAGTTACACATTTAAAGGGTAAGTAGCAGGGTTCTCAAAAACACAGCGTTGCACATCCCCACATGTTGCTCCAACTGTTTAAATAACAAACCTGTCATTTATCTTTTTATTGTTAACATCCTGAGAACTTTTTACACTTAATAACTTTAAAGTCTCATAGCTCTTTTCAAAATATCCGCTCTAGTGTACCCTTAGTGTCAGGATTATTGCCCACATTGTCAAACAGGTAACACGGCAATAGCGATCCATGATGTGGTACAGAACAGACAAGCCAGAGCACTTGTTATGTTTTTTTTATTGCTCTTCCTGCAGTGATTTAGACAACAGATCTCAAACCCCAGTGCACTAGAGCAGCCATTTTAAAAAGAGCTTTGAAACAGACTTTAAAGTTATAAATGTAAAAAGTTGTCAGGATGTTAACAATGAAAATAAAAATGACAGATTGGGGCAGTCATTATGCCAACATGAACACAATCTGATTATTGCAGCTAATGCTATTACATTTCATCAATTTATATATATCCTATTAGTGTGGCCCTGTGCACGGGTACGATATGGCCAGGGTCGCAGATGCTTCACTGGGTTGCTGGTGCTCATTCGGTTTTAATGACCAAGCACAGATAACAAGCCTTTCCGTATTGTTGCGAGTAGTTTCTTGGTAGTTGTAATCAGTTAATTATTTTATTCCTTAAAAATGGCCTTTGGCCCAATTGTTAATTCTGAAAGGTCATTCAGCATTAATCGCACTGCTGTGTGGATTTTGAAAAGCAGGCTTTGCAGGGTGCTGGTTACAGCATAGCCCTTTGCTTCCCAGGCCGAGCAGCTGCTGGCAAGGACGAGCGTCTCGTTAAAGGGTGTGAGACTGTTATTATCAGAGAAAAAACCTGCTTTAATACAGTCTCAATGCAGTGCAGTTGTATTTTTATATAGCTTTTTGAGAGAATCAGCTTTCACTGTTTTGCAATCCAATAAAGCATTTGCAAACAAAAAGGCTTTAAAGTCTGGGTTTAAAAGCGGTCAATGATTGACTGTCCTTCACGGATTCCCCCAGATCAGGAGCCCAGTAGCAAAATGCTATGCCATCACTACAGTCCTGAAACAAAGAGTAGGGACAGTTAAAAATCTTATGTTAGCTGAGCACAGTGCATGTGTCAGCTCCTTCAGACGTCAAGTCTGAGCCAACATTATTATCTTCAAAATCAGTTCTAGAAGATGGGGGGAAAATGACGTTTCTGAAAGATAGGGGGTCAAAGAGGTTGAGTCAGCACTCCGTAATAAAATCATCATGTACAAAACATAGTTATTTAATTCTTACAACGATAGCTGTAGAGAATTAGAAAGATGTGTTAGGAAATAAAAACAGTGTATGTTTGTCTCGGGCGCTGAAAGATTCTTAGCACATCTTATTGTATTATGTTATCGGGCGATTTAAAGAAGCCTGTCCTGTTTGTTTTGAAAGTGAGCCTCAGTAAACAGGAAGTGTGTGGAGGTGTTTCTCTTGCCTCCTCTGCATACAGTGTACCCTGTTTGTGTTTAGCAGGTCGGTGTGTGTGCACTGCTGTTCAGATGAGAGCAATGCCTGTCAGCATTTTCTTACAGAGCTGCTGTTTTACGACTAGCTACTATAACCAGACACTGCCCTTTAACTGCTGTTTGTTACCTGGCTTTTTTAGGCACACTATTAAAGCCTGTATTCTATAGGTTAAAGATTGTGAGCCTGGCATTTATATCCTGGTTTACCACAAACCATAATATTTGTATGCAGAAATGTTTTGCTATCGGTAGTGTTTCCATACGTATGCACAGCACACCTCTCCCTGTTCTGTAGGGATTCACTGCAGTTTGCCACAAACACTGAGGAAGCTGAGAATGCTGCCTGTCTCAGTCTTCCCCGTGATTGAGGGATTCATTGTGATGTGTAAACCTGACATGATTGACTGTGTCTGGAGACAGAGCTGGCAGCTGGGAACGAGCGAGCGGGATGGTTATTGCACGGGATGGATGCTTTCTACTTTTGTCATCATATAGAATATTACCCTTGAATACCTCATAGCAGTCTGAAAAAAAGAACTTGTGAGGGAGGACAGGTTAATGTTGTGCATGCTATTAATACAACATGCAGAATTTGTGGTTACAGAAGCAGCTTACCTACCAAGCAGTGGAAAAGATGAGATGTTCTTGTCCTGGGTTGTTTGTTTAGTTGCTTTCTTTGTTGCTGTTATTTTTGTTGTAATGTTTTATTATACAGTATTTGCATGTTCTTAAACGCTCCTTTCTTTTTATAATGTGAAATGCTGGTGGGTTTTAATCCAACACATTTTAGTTTTGTTACAGTATTGTAGTGACTGAAAAACTAAATGTGCAAAAGTCAGAAAAAAAGCAAGCAGCAGTCTGTAGCGCAAATGACTGCTTTAAAAAAAATAAAAACCAGGTCAGATGTATTTCAGAGCGGTTTCCATTTCATCCGCTCACATGTTTGTATTCTGTCTGATTGTGTTATACAGTGACATCAGCACTAATACGATTATCTGTAGCAACTTAAACGTCTTTAAAAAAAACTTGAATTAAGAAGAATAAATGCATCAAAACATTTTGTTCACTAGTTTAGAGCAATGAGTATGCAAACTTTCACAACACAAAGGACAAAACAACAAATATTGTCCCACTTTTTTGGCATCCTTTATCCTGTAAACTAGTACAACACTGTTGTACCCCACTCCGAATCCTTTCTTACTAAGAATCTTTGAAAGGATGTTTGGATCTTTGAGTACTTGTTACATGTTTTCAGTGCAGGGTGATACCCCAAAACGTTATTTCTAGTAATGCAGAAAGACATTGGGTCGTTTACTGCTAATTTGACCTCATTTATACCCCTTGGTCACTTGCCCTGACTGGTACCTTCTCAATACCAGTAGGAGGGTAATGTAAGAAACGCTGCCCATCAACATGGTCTGCTCCAAGATCTGCTTTCACTCTTTAATAGCACCATATGAAGGGCTGTTTGGAGCATAAAGGCACAGAAGAAAGGATTTGCTCAGATACTCAGTAGTCACAACCAAACCCATCAACAGATTCCATACCCTGCAGCTGACAATAGCTCATAAAAAAAGTTAGGGTTTATTTCCAAGTGTGCTGACTTATTGAATTACGATCACTTTATTGGGTATCCACTGTAAACAACATCGGTTTAAAGCCCTGTTGAATTCCTTGCTGGTTTCATGTCATTTCCTGCCAAGGTCTTGGTTTTTATTTAAGGCACACCGGTCACTCAAACACATGAAAGTATACAGGATATATAAAACAATCAGCACATTCCTGGGAAGGAGAGTGAGGTCATTGTTGTGAAATGCAAGGGGAATAAGCAGGATGACCCTGAAGTTGAGCTGTTGTTGTCGGTCTGCCAGGGTAGTCATTTCAACACTGTGAACTCACCAACTTAGATGGGATTCCTGAGGTAACATGGGTTTTGGCAAAGGTCAAAATACCTTATAAATCTTTTTTTTTTTCTCTCCAAGTGCACTAAAGCAGTTCATCTACAAAATACTGTACACTCCTTGTTGCTGAGTTAAAAAGCAGCTGTGCTCATTAATCTGCTTCTGACTCAATTTCACACATTCTATCCCCGGTCCGTGAATATTATACAAACCATTATCTTTTCTTTACCTGTGGTCTCCACTAAGTATATCAGTATATGCTGAGGGTGGCATTGGTTTTCTTAATCTAAAGCAAAAAAGCATTTATTTTAAGTATATTTATTCTAGTGAAAATGGATTTTAATAGTGCTCACACTGCCATCATTACACCTGGCTTCTGAGTTCCACCAACAGTAAAATAGTAAGTCTGCTGTAGCCAGTTGCACTACAATGATTGTAATGTGGAAGTGAGACTGTTCAGGTGTCTGGGTAATGTTACTATACATGATTAAGCAGCAAGGGCTGTGATTTGGGACTTAAAGTGATCTGAAAGAAAATTGTTTGTCACAAGGCCACAGATGACTGATCAGTTTCACGGTATCCCACAAACAAACAACTGTGAGTCAGAGGTGCTGCACGAGCGTGGAGCCCCTCCCTCCCCGCAAGAAAAGGCACATCAGTGCATTTATTTCCGGCTGACACCTTTCCTTTTAAGTAAACATACATAAACAACTCTTTTTTTAAAGGGTAGGTTAGTCATCACACACAAACGAAGCGTGAAACTCTTTTTTTAAATGATAGCAATCTGGTTTTAGCGACGAAGTTGGAAATGATGTGTGTGTGTGCGGGCTAGTAGTGGTGGTGGGAGGGAATGAGGTTGGGGGGGTGTCTGCATCCTGTGATACGTGTACAGGTGGTTGAGAGGAGGGAGGCAGTGTTAGGGCGTCGTTCTCACTTCCTGTGTCCCGTCAACAGGATTAGCCTGTGGTGGCTTTTCACTGCCTCTGATTTCACTGTCATAGGAGTGACTAAACTCGCGGTTTTATGAGTTCTTTTCTTTCTTTTCTTTAATCTCTCTCAAGTGGCAGATTTGTTTTCCTCCTGCATAGAGTTCTTCCGCCTTCACAAGTTTCCATCTTTTTTTTTTTTTATTTTCTTGCATGCAGAACCCCGAAATGTTTCTCTGAAGTACTTGTTAAAGGTCACCTCACCACATTTCTATGTACTTTCTGCCACATATCAGTTCTTCAGCCCTCATGGCACAACAAAGCAAACTTTAACGGAAAGAAAAGGTGGTAAAGCTAATCTTGGTTGACTGGAAAATATGCAAAATGTGCTCTGATTAAATGCAATTTAGTTTTAGAGGGTGACATTGTTAGGAATTCTGCCTTGCAAAGTGTAAGGCTTACCTGTAATATTTCCGTTGTTAGGATGTCATTTGCATTGTGAACAAAGTTTATATGCTGCATTGATAATGTAAGATTATAATAGGTATAAGCTAAGACCAGTTGCACGTACTGTATAGTCTCTGTACTATATAGGCAATTGAAGCGATTTAATTAACATTTATGCATGAATTCACTTCTCTGCTTTTAGGTGTAGAAACAGTAGTTGATACCTTGGACCTGTTTTACTGAGCTTTTGCTCCAGTGCAAAGTTTGCACCACTTTTTTTTCTGAAAGAATAGTTATCACCCCTGCATAGAACACTGGTTATATGTTTGTATGAATAAACTAAGTTTAGTCTAACTGAAGTCTATAACAGTTTATAAATACTGTACCAAAATGTATCAAGCCATTTAAGATATTAAAATCGGAGTGGAAGCCCTTGTTTAATACATTTGTATTTAGTATGACCTCCTTTGGCATCTTAAAAAGCCCCTAGATTCTTTAGCAAGGAGTACACAAGCGCAGCACAACACAGGAGTTGCGATTCTTCAATTCTTCACCTTGTAACTAAGACCCTATTCACACTACCGGGCCCGCCCAGGGCTGCCGCATATTCAGGTCTGCAACCCCGTTCACATTTGCAGTTTAAGGCGCCTTTGCACGTTCACATATGTGACTGAGTAGCAGGCCTAAAATGTGGTGAATTGCTTGTTGTTTTTATGGAACGATCGCCTGCGCTCAGAATGGAAGAGCTACCAGAACAGAAATCCTTGATTTGTAGAAGATGTTTCTTATTAATATCTTTTTTTTTTCCAATGCAGCACAATAGCAATTTTATGGTATTTATTAAAAAACCATATCAGTTAGTGACTATTTTGCCTTAATGTTATGGTTTGTAACCCACAATCACATTATTCTCTCAAGAACACGGAGATATTTCAAACGCAGGAAACAGCAACTTGCATATTTTACATTACACATGTTTCTTATTAATTATACTTATTTGTTTAACCTGCATGACTACAGTCTTTGTTTACAAACAAGATTGTTAAACTATTCTATTGTTTACTCGTTATTATTATCATTGTCATTATTAGTCTCTAGTGTCTAACCATTACCAGTAGACTGAAGACTGAAGCATTACCCCTTCTCTTGGAAGATTACCAAACATATGGCTATAATAAAACCCTTGTCCCACTTGTATAGCTACGGCAACTTCATTAAGGGAAACGATACATAACAAACTACTGCTGTGTTGCCTGTAAAATAACATTAACAATAATAATCACTAACAGGCATTGAAATATTACAGTGAAAATACAAATTGTTACACTTTCATATTCCAAGATTACCAGTGCCATTAATCAATAAAACAAACAAACTTTTTTTTTTTTTTTTACTTCAGATATTACAAATAGTTTCCTCTTGCAAAACAAAATAAAAAAATATTCGTGGTAGTTCAAGTCAGAGTTAGTCTTTGTCATCCGGGTGGCTGTTGTAAAATAGAGCTGCAGCGTTCTCCAGCCAGACTTCTGTGCTCGACGCCAGCGTCTCAGAACAAAGAATCCCAAGTTTGCTGTTGTTTTACGTTTCCTTTCATTCAGTTTGTTTAGCGCTTCCCATGTGTTCTGCAATGATCTGCCTCTAACAAGGACAAAAATGTGTGTTTGTCCTTGTTATTCTGCAGCAAATGGATTTCTAGGATCCCTGCTACTGAGCTATATAATAAAATTGGTAATATGATATGAAAAGTCGGCCCTAAGTCTGCTTTGCGTTATATATATATATATATATATATATATATATATATATATATATATATATATATATATATATATATATATATATATGTAAAGACCAGCCCTGGTCCTGGATTGCAGGCCCTGGGCCACACCGAAATGGTGGCCTAAATCTGGGCCAGCCCTGGGCTACCTGTTCTTTTTTGCAGCGTTCACATATGAGAAAATCCGCCTTAAACCGCCAGTGTGAACGGGGTCAAACTGATATACAGTTGCTGATATTAACTATCTTCAAGGTCATTCCAAAGAAACTCAGTAGGGTTGAGGGTCCAGTGAGTGGGTAACCATTCAAGAACTGAATCAGTATCTCTTTGTAAACATCTCTACAGAATCCAGTATATTTAGGGTTACACATACCCCCCCCCCCCCCCCCATATTATTGCTTTAATTTCTGTCTATTCCAGAAAGACTGGCTTGAAGTGCATCTTCTTTCTAACATACTAATGAATTCCTTTTTTTTTTTCTTGCAAGCCTTCCATTCAGTCCAGATCCAGGCAGCCTGTTTCTAATTGTGTGGGGATGGATGACTCTCTGACCAGTCTATTTCAGCCTTGTTTCTCACCTGCCTTTTCTGTCTGGTATTCCTAGACCTTACATTGTCTTGTTTCTTTCTGTTCTCTGTCTTTGCTGTCTTTGTGCCTCTGAATAGAAGTCTGACTTGTGTACAGTGGCTTGCGAAAGTATTGACCTCCCTTGGCATTTTTCCTATTTTGTTGCCTTACAACCTGGAATTAAAATGGATTTTTATTTGGATTTCATGTAATGGACATACACAAAATAGTCCAAATTGGTGAAGTGAAATGAAAAAAATAACTTGTTTCAAAAAATTCTAAAAAATAAATAACGGAAAAGTGGTGCGTGCATATGTATTCACCCCCTTTGCTATTAAGCCTCTAAATAAGATCTGGTGCAACCAATTACCTTCAGAAGTCACATAATTAGTTAAATAAAGTCCACCTGTGTGCAATCTAAGTGCCACATGATCTGTCATATGATCTCAGTATATATACACCTGTTCTGAAAGGCCCCAGAGTCTGCAACACCACTAAGCAAGGGGCACCACCAAGCAAGCGGCACCATGAAGACCAAGGAGCTCTCCAAACAGGTCAGGGACAAAGTTGTGGAGAAGTACAGATCAGGGTTGGGTTATAAAAAAATATCTGAAACTTTGAACATCCCACGGAGCCCCATTAAACCCATTATTAAAAAATGGAAAGAATATGGCACCACAACAAACCTGGCAAGAGAGGGCCGCCCACCAAAACTCACGGACCAGGCAAGGAGGGCATTAATCAGAGAGGCAACAAAGAGACCAAAGATAACCCTGAAGGAGCTGCAAAGCTCCACAGCGGAGATTGGAGTATCTGTCCATAGGACCACTTCAAGCCGTACACTCCACAGAGCTGGGCTTTACAGAAGAGTGGCCAGAAAAAAGCTATTGCTTAAAGAAAAAAATAAGCAAGTGCGTTTGGTGTTCGCCAAAAGGCATGTGGGAGACTCCCCAAACATATGGAAGAAGGTACTCTGGTCAGATGAGACTAAAATTGAGCTTTTTGACCATCAAGGAAAACGCTATGTCTGGCACAAACCCAACACCTCTCATCACCCCGAGAACACCATCCCCACAGTGAAGCATGGTGGTGGCAGCATCATGCTGTGGGGATGTTTTTCATCGGCAGGGACTGGGAAACTGGTCAGAATTGAAGGAATGATGGATGGTGCTAAATACAGGGAAATTCTTGAGGGAAACCTGTTTCAGTCTTCCAGAGATTTGAGACTGGGACAGGGGTTCACCTTCCAGCAGGACAATGACCCTAAGCATACTGCTAAAGCAACACTCGAGTGGTTTAAGGGGAAACATTTAAATGTCTTGGAATGGCCTAGTCAAAGCCCAGACCTCAATCCAATTGAGAATCTGTGGTGTGATTTAAAGATTGCTGTACACCAGTGGAACCCATCCAGCTTGAAGGAGCTGGAGCAGTTTTGCCTTGAAGAATGGGCAAAAATCTCAGTGGCTAGATGTGCCAAGCTTATAGATATGTACCCCAAGAGACTTGCAGCTGTAATTGCTGCAAAAGGTGGCTCTACAAAGTATTGACGTTGGGGGGGTGAATACTTATGCACGCTCAAGTTTTCTGTTTTTTTGTCTTATTTCTTGTTTGTTTGGCTTAGCAGCTCTAACTTGGATGGTTGCTTGTTAGTTTCATGGGCTTATCCAGTACTAAAATAAGAAATTACAGAACATTTCTAAAAACAATTTTTAAAATAGCAACTATTTTTTTTTTTTGTTTTGTTTTTTTCCATTTTAGTTTAAGGAAAGAAAGCATACTGCAGCAAAATCAGTCAACCACAATCCAGCCCTGAATCTTTTTTTTTCTTTTTATAATTGTGGTTGGCTATTGTGACACTTTAGAGTATAAAACAATTAGTAGAGAATTGTATTTGCATTATTAGCTGTAATAATAGTATTCATATAGCACTAACATTTCCATTATTGTGTCTACCACCAATTGCAGAGGAAAGAGGAAACTTTAACAGGTTTAATGTCACATTATGTGCAAAGCAGATTTTCCATGAGAAAAGTAGGAGGTGGGGAGGTGGGGTGCAAAAGGAAAGAGTTGTCTACAGCTACGTAATATATTGTACCATAGTTGATCCACATTCCTTTGCCAAAGATACTGTTCACTTTTAAAAATCTGTTAATATGTGTCTTTAAAGTGCTACTTTTCCTGATTTAATATGTTTTTTTAAGTCTATGAATTCCAGAACCACTATAAAACAGTACATTAAGTGAATAGGTTGTGTGTGAGGTGTCTCTTATTGTACTGTGCAGAATAATTTCTGTTCTAATAAAAGACAGCATGTACACAATGTGCATTCATCTCAAAAACAAAGAGTGATTTACTTGTTGTTCAAAGCATGAGATGACATTTACACACAAGTTCAGCGGTATTAGAATCTTGACAAACCCTTACCAGTGATTGGTTGATTTCTCATACAGTATGTGATTTATAATTTAATGTAACACAGATTGATTCCACTTCACATTATTATTATTATTATTATTATTATTATTATTATTATTATTATTATTGTTATTTATTTGGCAGACACCTTAACCTAAGGTGACAGGTACTACAGGGCAGTACAGGGTTGCAATGCAAGATTAATAATCAAATACAGTGTAGTTTTATCAGATTGACGCTACACACATGAATACTGCATTCATTTTGTAAAATATGAACTTTTTTTCAACTGGGTCAGATTTATTAAATGCTATCTTCTTTTTTGCGTAATACAAATACCTTAACATTGTTTACAATGGTAAATAATTTCAAAAGCAACATTGCTGGAAATACACTGTATGAACTACATGCCTTTACAAAAAAAAAAAAAAACTTGGTAACCCTTAAACTCTGTAGCTCTTCTTTTTTTTTGTTCCTTTAAACTTGCTCTTCTTGCAGTGCATCTAGCCAAAACACACACACAGAATTCTGTGCTGTACGAAATGAATAGTGGCTGAAGACGAATCTGCCATTGTTCATTTTTATAGCTTGCATATATTTCACATTTAGTAGTGTACTCTATGGTGTTGTTTTAAAATAGTACAGGAATACAGGGTAGGTCTAGCTCTCGGTTTTATTGCACAAATACATTTAACATTGCAGTAATATTGGAAGCACATAGATGCACTCATTTTCCTGGAGTTCTTTGCATTTCCCATTAGTGGCTTGATACAAAGCATCAAACTGTAACAGTACCGTATACAAACGTATTGTACTTGATATTGTAAATGGAGCTGAGTTACATATCAACACATTCAATTTACAACTGGTAACAGGAAGGCTTTTAAACGCACAAGATACTAACTGATAATGTGATTTGCAGCTATTGCCAATATTTTTTGCATTTCGAATGCACTCCCTTGAATTAGTGTCAGTATATATATATATATATCTATAGTATATATATATATTATATATATATATATATATATATATATATATATATATATATATATATATATATATATATATATAAGAAATTGGCTTATAAATCTTGTTTTATAAATCTTCAGGTTTGTTTCGCAAGATCTGTAAATATCTGATAGCATTTTTATGTCGGTAATTCAAATGTATAAACACAATTTCCTTTTGAATTTGTACAGGGCACCTGCAGCTATGTACAAAAGTTTTGCACCACCCTGTAGAATTAATTCATTTTGCATCATAAAGTTGAATGAAACCTGCTGAATAATGTTAAAATATTGAATATGTGTCACTACTTCCAGGTCACATGGAAAGGGAGTATCATAGCGTATATTTACATGGGCATTTACATTTAGCATTTAAGTGGCTGCGTTTAGTCTTTTTTTAATGGCTTTATTGTATGGGGAAAAATAGGCACAGTTTTCATTACTGTAGTGGTTCTATATTGTAAGTACAACATTGATTCAGTTATTTAGTGATTGATTGATTAATTGTTGTTTTGGTTTACTTTCCAACTGTGAAATGGTTGTTTGTTTTTTTGTTTGTTAGTTTGTTTGTTTATTTATTTATTTGTTTATGTATGTATGTCTTTATTATGGTTGTTGCATCATATTCTAGTGCACACAGTGCAGTTTCCTCCAAGATCTGGTTCTGCAAAAAATATAAATAATAATAATAATACATAAGGATGCATAAAATGCCTGGCTGAATAATAGACCAGAAAAGACAGCTCTGAAATATGCTGAGATGTGCTGTAGAGCGGTTAAGAAGCATGTCTCTGTTCCTTCAATCTGCAGGGATTTGAGCAAAAAGTTAGGTATTATTATTATTATTATTATTATTATTATTATTATTATTCAAAATGTACTATGGTAAAAAATTTGCAAAGTAATTAAGCTTAGTGAAAGCATTGTACAGCTCATAGAGTTGTACTACAGAATTACTGTACAAAATACAGTGGTAGTCTTAAGGGTATTATTATTATTATTATTATTATTATTATTATTATTATTATTATTATTATTAATAATCAAGGTGGCTTGTCTGAGTATTCTCTCTTTTGTTTCATTGTTTTTGTTTTATGGATGTTCGTTATTATTTATTTCTTCTCACAATGTTTAGATTTCCTTTTCTTAAGTGGGTACAGTGTCTTCAATTATAGGGGCTTTGAATTGTGAAGAAATCATGCTTCCCTAGCGACTTCCTGTGCAGGTGGCACAATAAATAACTGTACTGTATTTGTTTTAACCATTTGATGTACCCTGATATTTAGTTTAAATAAGTTAACGCATGTACAATATATAGTTTGTACTACTACTACTACTACTACTACTAATAATAATAATAATAATAATAATATGTTAACTCCATCTGTTAGTAGATGTTCTATAGTTATTATTTCCAGCAGACAGACTGGTAACAGTCAGTTCAACTGCAGCAAAAATGGCATATTGTTAATTGGACTTACCGTATTTATGATTGTGTAAGTGTGCTGATTTCATTTTTGTGTGACATACAGTAATACCAACACAGCACCCATGTATTTGTTTATTTATGAATTATGGGGTTCATTATCTAAGGCCGAGCTTTTGCAGCCAGTTGGTTCTGTTAATTGTTAATGCGTAACTCTGAAAGAACACGCTCTGCGTGGTCTTCCCCTGCTGGACAGTATCCTGGTGCTGAGCTGTGCAGTACTGTATCTGAACACAATGAACTGTACTGTTCTGTATCGTCAGCATACAGCACTTAAATACCACTTCCCATGCACTGATCTCCAGGGATAGACTGAGCGTGTTCCATATAAACACAGATTGCTTTATGCAGGTTGTTGAGTAACATGACAAGAGAAAGTGATAACCCTTTTATTCCCATCATATAGACTTGTCCGATTTAAAAAAAAAAAAAAAAAAAAAAAAAAAGAAGGAAATATGTGTATAGAAATTTTAAATAAACAAAAACATTCTGTTTTTGTGTGAATTACGTTATTAAACTACATTATCTCTGTACCTACTTTTATCTCCTGAAAAAAGTTACTTTACATGCAAATATTTTTCTGTTTTGCTTCCTGAGCTTCTGATAATGTGTGTTACTGTACACTTGATATAAATAGTAATGATACAGTTCATATAGATGCATCCAGAAAGTATGGGTGTTCCTGTGCTTGTAATATGTTAAGTGTAGTACATGAAGCAAATAACAGTGCAACACTTTTGTGGTTTGGGTTGTTGGTGAGCAAGATTCTATACCAAGATGCCCCTTAGTACTGTAGTGTCTCTGGATACTAATGGCTTCTTATATACTTGGCAGTACAGTATACTAAATAAGCAGCTAGTGGATGTGGTGTTACTCATACCTGTATGAGCATGGTTAAATATGTGAGGTTTACGATAAATGCCTGTTAAATTCACAGCACAGGTGGTCTGTGTTGCCTCAGGTAATCCTGGAAGTCATGCAGTTACCTGAGCACTGGTTCTAAATGGGCTAAGGTGACTCTTAAAATCCCCTGTGAAGCACTGAGCCAGTAAGCAGCAGTGCGGTTCTCCTCTGTAGAAAAGTTTAACTATAAGAAGGCATGACAAAGTGCAGGAAGCTCAAGAAAGGCACAGTGAAAAGGTGTAGCACATACAGAATATATATACTAATGCATCATAGTTCACCGTGGTAAATTGCACATTTATCCTTGTTAATTACATTATTATTTTTGTATTATTGTTACATTTTTAACCTTGATGAGAGCCTATTAAGATTTACTGTATGTCTGATTTCCAAGGGCGCACAATTACACAGAATCAATTGCAAGCAAAGACAATTGTTAAAATTACAACATCGGGCATTCTAAAATAAATCCAATTACTAATACTTTCCTTTTTTAACTGAGTGTACAGTAAGTGAAATGTTTAACTATTTTGGAAAGAACAATTACAGTAGGTGGTTGTATACAAACGCACTTTCTACTACATGTTTCTCCCATGATGTTTCAATTTATTTCATCAGATGCTGAGTGAAAGAGTCTTTTGTTTGCCACTGATAACCCTGTAATTGTTATGTGTATGCATGGGGAGTGCTACTAGTGTAGCATTATATCCAGAGAGGAAACTAGTATTATACTTTCCTATTGCCATATTTTCATAGGTGTAAACATATGCATTTGGGCTCTCCTAAAATACAACTAAAACGGAGCAAAATGAAACTCCAATGTTTATCATGTAAACACAGAAGAACACAGATCGTGTTTGTTCTGTGACTCCTGTGGGATATTGTGTTTATTCATTTAACTGTGCTGTGTCAATCACACGTGCTGCACACACTTTGATTCCTGGATTCTGCTGTTTGTTTGTTTTGTGCAGTTCCCTGGATACCCCAACATGCCAGAAATATACACGCAGTAGCGTTCGTGACCTTGTATCCCAACAGAACAATGGAAACATCTTGTAGACTAATGCTATCGAAAAAGTGCCATCCAAACTGCAATGCTTATTGACAGGGTATGGCATGTGTTTCACATTTCTTTACGTCCTTTTGGAAAGAGATTTCAATTCATGACATAATGTTTTGATGATCCCTTGGGGCTTTTTAAAAGAAATATGCCACATCTGCCTTTACTGCAACACCAACTGTGAGAACAAAAAGCCAACTGCAGCCGAGATAAAAGTGCGGTAGCTATTTTTAAAAGACAGTGGGAGTCCCCACATGTTGCACAATAAGTCAGTTCAAATGAATGGAGACTTGGGAGACTTATAATTTAGCTTGGAGTACACAGGTCTCACAACAAAGCCACATAATGTGTAGTTTTTTGGGGTTTTTTTCCATCTGAAATTCTAAATGCAAAACATACTAGGTGAAGTAGTCCTGTCTGTCAGTATGCAAGGTCATCACTACTGTAACATTTAATAAGTGTGTGTGCAATCACATACTTTGGTACGTTGTTTAATTAATTCAGTAAACAAAATAATTTAAAGTTAGTAGAACAGTGTTCAGTTATTTCAGGCTAACTTCACTGGAGTGTAAATTGAGTCGAGAGTTATTTTTAATGTGCAATGTCATGCAGCAGCATTTGTCTCTTTTATCCATGGTTGAGTGTAGGGGTGGTTGTGTTTTGGGTGCGTCTGGAAATGCAGCTTGTTTCGGTACTCCAGTTATCAGCCTACACTTTGTCCTTTTCACAACAGCATTCTGCATTCCTGAATAATTATAGTAAATGCCTAGAGAGACATGTGAAGTAAGGTTTGCTTTGGAAGTGGTGAATGAAAGTGGGGACCCACTGCCAGTGGCTTAAAGAGTGGCACATTGCAGCGGTGGCAAGCTTTGTTACTATTGCTACAACTATTGAACAGATAGGAACCAGATGGCAGACTGGAACACCCGCACAGACCTCTGAGGAGAGAAACACATGGTAAACAGCTAAGAAATAAAAAAAGGAGCCAGCCAGGACATTGCTTATTGCATTTACAGTACTTTACAGAAATCTGTGCCAAGATTAATGTTTACTACACACCAAATAAAGGGCTGAGCTGTAACTGATAGGAGTGACTTTAGCACTAACTTGGCAAACAACAAGAAGCTGATGGGTTTTTCCTTTGTATTTATGTTTGTTTTGTTATTTTTTTTCTGCAGTGTTTTTTGCTTGGGGAAACATTGTGGAGGTTGTATTGGAGAAAGGAGGTCCCATGCTCTTGGCTGGGCTTTGTGGAGGTTTTATTGGAGAAAGGAGGTCCTACGATCTTGGCTAGGCTTTGTGGAGGTTGTGTTGGAGAAAGGAGGTCCCACACTCTTGGCTGGGCTTTGTGGAGGTTGTGTTGGAGAAAGGAGGTCCCACGCTCTTGGCTGGGCTTTGTGGAGGTTGTGTTGGAGAAAGGAGGTCTCACGATCTTGGCTAGGCTTTGTGGAGGTTTTATTGGAGAAAGGAGGTCCCACGCTCTTGGCTAGGCTTTGTGGAGGTTGTGTTGGAGAAAGGAGGTCTGACGCTCTTGGCTGGGCTTTGTGGAGGTTGTATTGGAGAAAGGAGGTCCCACACTCTTGGCTGGGCTTTGTGGAGGTTGTGTGGAAGAAAGGAGGTCCCGCGATCTTGGCTGGGCTTTGTGGAGGTTTTATTGGAGAAAGGAGGCCCCACGCTCTTGGCTAGGCTTTGTAGAGGTTGTATTGGAGAAAGGAGGTCCCGCGATCTTGGCTGGGCTTTGTGGAGGTTGTATTGGAGAAAGGAGGTCCCACGCTCTTGGCTGGGATTTGTGGAGGTTGTGTGGGAGAAAGGAGGTCCCGCGATCTTGCCTGGGCTTTGTGGAGGTTTTGTTGGAGAAAGGAGGCCCCACGCTCTTGGCTAGGCTTTGTGGAGGTTGTATTGGAGAAAGGAGGTCCCACGCTCTTGGCTGGGCTTTGTGGAGGTTGTATTGGAGAAAGGAGGTCCCACGCTCTTGGCTGGGCTTTGTGGAGGTTGTATTGGAGAAAGGAGGTCCCACGCTCTTGGCTGGGCTTTGTGGTGGTTGTGTGGGAGAAAGGAGGTCCCGCGATCTTGGCTAGGGTTTGTGGAGGTTGTGTGGGAGAAAGGAGGCACCACCAAACTCGGCTCAGCTTTCTCTCTTTCTTTATGCATTCCTTCTTTACTTTTTTTTGTTCTGCAGTTGGGAAAGTTGGGGAGGGGGGCTTGTTTGTGACAGAATGCTAAAACCGTGCCCAGCATTAAAACCACTTTGTTCAGGATCTCGAAGCAATACCAGCTTGTGTTATCGAAGGAACTGCTGAGCTCATTCATCTGCTTTTCATGGACCGCTTTCTTTTATTTTTAGCCAAATCCGTCAGGCCTGACAAGCGGGTAATTTGAGCCAGCGAAAGGGCAGCGCTCCAGGTCCCTTCCACAAAGTAATTCTTCTACTCCCTCCTGGGAAGGCTCCGAACTTAGCCTACTCCAGGCAGATGGATTTGTTGAGTCATGTGAGATCATGTACACAAAAACACAGTGAGACTGAAAAGGGGGCTGCGAAGGGGACGGGGGAGGGGCTGAGTGTAGGAAATCTGGTCATAGGCAACTAGACATAGGAATGCACTAGACTCATTCTTGTATAAGGTAATGTCTAGCGAACACTGGAGGGTGGGTCATGTCCACAGATTTATTTTAATACATTGCTGGCAAAGAGGAAAGCAAGCCTCCATGCTGGACAGATATGGACACATTACGTCTTTGCATATTCATTGAGCCAGTCTTTATTCATTTCTCTATTTTAGAGCCATGTACAAAGATCTTCAGTACAGTACACAGTAGGGGTATGCCGATACATCGATACACCGCAATACTTTTCTTGACGATACGATTATCGATACAGTGACCCATATAGTTTTTTTTATTTTATTTTTATTTTGAATTTTTTATATGCATATAAACCAATATATTTATATATTTATAAATATATAAAACAATGTTTGTGCATGAATTTGTGTCAACACTTATAATATTATTTATTCGTATGTATCCTAGCAGCCTCCCATACCAAGTCTGTAGCTAAGGATGTTATGTCAAGCATACAGGAAGCTGAACACAGGCGGGTTAACAATGTTCTTAATCATATCATCAAGCTATGGAGGGTGACACCGAAATGTGTCCTGCTCCGGCCTGTTTAAAAGTGTGGATTCATTTTGGTTTTAGCTGCGTCAAGTTCTTGATAAGACTCGAGCTGTGTGTAAAATGTGCAAGGCTCGAATCAAGTATTCAGGGAACAAAACCAATCTGAGTTTTCACTTAAAACAACAGCATCAGATTGACAGCACACCATCACCATCGCAGTTACACACACAGCCACGGCAAAGGAAGTGTGACCACTCGTTACGCATAACCTACAATAGAAAACTTTAGTTGTTCAAAATTATCTGCAACATCAGTGCAAGTTAAAAATATAACCCAGTCCATAGTCCTTTTTTATTCGCAAGGATTTGCGTCACTACTGTACTGTGGAAAACAAAGGGTTTCGAAAAATGATAAATACTTTGGAGCCAAGGTACACTGTTCCTACCTGTCGTTATATTACTGGAGCTGCTCTTCCTGATTTATACCAGCGAGTTAAACGACAGATCATACAAGAACTTTCTAGGGCAGAGAGGATATCGCTCACGTGTGATAGCTGGATCTAAGTGACAATTACCTGTCCCCACGTATCCGCAGACTGGACACTGGTCTCGAGCGTCCTCCAGACAAGGGCTTTACTGGAAAGCTGTACCGGTGAGAATATTGCAGATCTGCTGAAATCAGCTATCGAAGAATGGAGCATTGCAGACAAGAACACCGCAATATTAACCAATAATGCTTCCAATATGGTTATTGCTGCTCATGAAGCTAATATGACACGCATTGTGTTTTGCTCATACTTTGAATTTCGCGTTTCAGCGTGCGCTGAAAATACCTTCTGTAGCTCGCTTGCTGGGTAGAGTTAAGCGAATTGTAAGAAAAACCTCAATATATAACAGAATTGTTTGTTTTAATAAGAATCTGCATATAGAAATTACTTTTTATTTTTCTGTTTTTTTAATATCAGGTTCAGAACTTTAAGAAAAAAACTTTTGTTTTCAAGAACTGTTCAAAATGTTAAATTTATTATGATTTACAGTATTTGTATTCTTTTTAAAGAAATATATTTTAAAGCATAAACATGAAACAAAGATCTGCACTACAGTACACAGCCATGTATAGGAGGCTGTGTGGTCCAGTGGTTGAAGAAATGGGTTTGTAACCAGGAGATACCCAGTTCAAATCCCAACTAAGGCTACTGACTCATTGAGTGACCCCAAGCAAGTCACTTAATGAGTCAGTGGCCGAGTCGTGACATGCAGTTTCTGACAGTGCCTGGGTTGAAAATGAAGCGAGAGTGGGAGTGGGGGAGGGGGATGCACAAAGATCAGCGTTCCATTGAATACTTTTCTAGTTTGAAGTCTTACTGTGTGGCTGGAAGGTTATAAATAGGTATTTTGAGTTACAGTGTCTCTGCATAAATTTGATCTTGTATAGTGAACAGAACAGAAGCCTTATCAGTGTCAACATGAAGTGTAAGGTAATTTATAGTTATTGTTGCTTAGTGACAGAATTAGTGAAAGCGAGCAGCGTCAATTACATTGCTGTGAAGTCATTTCCTAGTTGGATTTGGAACGCCAAGATTAACACAGTAGGCAGTCCTACAGTAGCTGAAATAGATAGGACCGCACAGCTAGACATGCCAATACTTGAATTTTCATTTCATTAAAACCTTTTTTTATTTGTTAAGAAAAGCTCCGCAGTTTCATCAGAGAATGTTTGAGTTGCTTGCTCGTTGCTTTGCTACGCCCTGCACAAAGCTGGAGGACTGATTTGGTTTTAGCTGAGCATTTCCACACATACATACAGTAAGACCCTTTGGCACACTGTTACCCTTTAGAATTAACTCATTTTGCTCCATAAAGTCAAATGAAACCTGCTGAATAATGTTATGTTGAATTATATTGCTTTGTAGTTTTCCATATACTAAACGAAAAACGGACACATTGAAAAATGTGACATTTTGAAATACTGTACTATTATTATGGCTTCCAGTAGATTTTTATGATTTATCATGTTGTAGTTTCTTTGATTACATGATGTTAAATATCTAAAATATCTAAGTTATGTTCATGGTGGTTTTTTGTTTGTTTTGTTTTTTAAATGATGTCTAAGTTAAAAAATTCTAGGTGATGCTAAACTTTTTGCCATAGCTGTAAGTGAAGCAACCATGTTGTGACATTAAATGAGATATTAGGTAATGGGTGCTGTTTATGCCAAATGTTTAGCCTTCTCAGAGACTTTCTGGCATCGTTTCAATTGTCTCAGAAACCACATTCAACTGGCAGTGCCTCGTTTATGTTTTATTTATTTATTTTATTGGTGGTGTCCTTACACAGATCTGTAACAATTTAGGTTTTTCAAAAGGATAACTGATGATTTATTATGTGAGTTTGTGCTTGTTATTGTAATTACATTCAGAGGGAGATTGTAATGTAAACTTCAACATACTAACATTCTGTATCTCTACATACTACTTACTGTATAATTGCCACATGTACTGCAGCAGCCTGTTCTTCACATGCAGTGCTCATGTCTCTGTCATGTGTAGCGGCAGCCTGTTCTTCACTTGCACCACTTGTGTCTCTAATGTGTAGCAGCAGCCTGTTCTTCACATGCACCATTCATGTCGCTGTCATGTGTAGTGGCAGCCTGTTCTTCACATGCACCGATTGTGTCTCTGTCATGTATAGCAGTCGGCTGCACTTGTCCATGTGTGCAGCTCTCGTCTGCTTGTTAAACCAACCACTGGAAAATCATGTTCAGGGTCTGACATCATTTTTCCACTGACTGCTTGAAAATCTGTCACTTTCTTTTACATATGCAGTTCTTAAAAGCTGCATTGAAATGTCAGCCTGACTGGCACCGCACCTTAACTAAAAACATTAGTAAGTGAGTAAGAGCCTTCACAATTGGTTTAATTGGTTTAGATCAAAACTGGACCAGTGTCAATACTGCCAGGCTAATGAACTCCCATCTAAGTGCCTGAGGTAATCGCCAGTCAAGCCTGTCAGTTATATGAGGGATGATGCTGCTTGTAAACTGACAGAACTCCACATTGTTGAAGGGAGTGCATTCAGTATAGGCCGATATGAGCCTTCGGCTTGTTTCTGTTATTAATCGCCCTTTAAAATCACTGCTGGTTTTACATAAAAAAAACAGTGATAGAAGCTCATACCACTTCAGGTGCAGTGATCACAGAACATATGAACTGAAACAGGCGCATCACTGTTTTGTTTAAATTGTGAACAGTTTGTATTTCACAGAAGATATAAGTTGAAAGAATGTTTACATTTACAGGTTTACTGTAGCTACTACTGTAACAGTACCTTAGATTGCTGTAGTAGTAAAGGTCAGCATGGAGCTGCATTTGTTTGATAGGGTTGTTTTGTCATAGATATTTTCACTAGCAGTTCTTGAAATATTTCCAAACTGGTTCTAAATACTCTTATGGGTAACACTTTAAAGTAATGGCTGCAAATTCCTAATGAATTCCTGGCTGAATCCCACAGGAATAACACATGAATATCTTATACACTTTCAGTATGTTCAGAAGTAATTCATTTTGAATGCAGCCCTGTTCATTTCATTACCTGTGTTTGTGCTTGCTGCCCTTATTCTTTAAATAATTTACATAAAATATGCAATGAATTTTTTAAAATAGCATGTTTACACAGATAACCATGAATAAACTAAAATAAGAGGCTAGATAACGTCTCGCTTTGTTTCAACTTGGCAAATTTGGCAACACTACTCTGTTTTAAAGGTCGCTCATCTCCAGCAGAATTATTCAGAGAAAGTGGATTCATAACTAAATATACTACGGTGTTTCCCTTGACTGGTGAAATAAAAAAAAATATAGATAGAAAATTTAATTCTAACCGTATTAGGTTTGTCAGTGTGTATAAGTATGCATGATGGATACTGAGGCATTGCTTTCTCAGGATAGCACAACTGAAATACAGCATTATTGTTCCAGGTGGGCAGGGCTACCCAATTCTAAAAGTGAGTGGAAACGAACAGACAGGTCCAGTGAGTCACAGGTTCACACTGTGCGACTGTGACTAAGGTGAGTTTCCAACCCAGCATCTTTAGAGTCCTTTGATGTAACCATGAGAACTAAACTGTCTCCTAACACTAAAATATGAAAGGTTAGGAATTATTCATGATATTAAATTTAGAAATCCAATGTACTTGAATAAATATCAACTGTGGTGTGAAAACTGATAGAGGTGATTAGGAGTCACTCCAGGTGGTGCCCCATACTGTAATGGTACTGTAGTCTTTTTAAAGGTGGAGGTCATGGTTATCTGCTTACGGAAAAGCCCATTCAGTTTATGGCATCTGTATAACTGTGATATTTACTGCATTTAAAAAAAATACATTTAAAAAAAGTATTTACCATATGTATTTATATAAAAAATTTAAATATCAGAAATTCAGACATCTGTTAACATGGAGAAGCAGCTTCTTTTCCCCCCTCTCCAAAATGCTAGCAGGCATGAGTAAAGGACTAGTCATTTGCAATACTGTACCTTTAAAAGCCTATTGCAGTTCAGAGCTGCAGAGAAACCCAGGAATCCCCAGTGGAGCCCAGAGCTTGCTTAATTGCTGGGTGGATGGCGAGTCTCGGAATGCTGTGAGTCTAGCGATCAGTTAATAACAGGCTGAACCCATTGAACCTGCTCTCCAAACAGTACTGAGTCAGCGACTAGATCACGGGGAGGTGATAGAGCTCTCAGCCAGCTCAATGACTCTGCCTTGCACACCAATAGCACTTAATCCCCAGTGCACTTACCCTCTAGCAGTGCTTCTGGGGTCAAGATGAACATGTGTTGGAGATGGATGATAAAATATTGATACTGAATCTGAAGTGGTTTGGAAGATGTTACAGTAAAGAGCTGGATTGTGTTTTCCTCATTCAGTACAGTGCATTGCCCTGTGAATATCTATCTATCTGTATATCTGTCTGTCGATGAATCCCATTATCTTTTTACAGTGTTATTTCACTTCAGTGTACAGGCAGATGTATTCGGGCTTGCCTACACATACTGAGATGCTGGAGGATTTTGCTTCAATTTTGCTTAATAAAATGTAATGAAACCTGCTGAATAATGTTTATGTTAACATGCTGAATAACATACCGCCTTGTAGCTTTCCATATACTTTACAAAAAACTGATAAAAATGGACAAATTTGACATTTTGAAATCTAACTATATACTATACAACTATTATGACTTTAATTGCATGATGTTAATTAAAATATTTCAATGATGTCCTTTTTAGGTGTTTTTTTTTTTTTTTTTTTTTTTAATTCTGTCTGAATCCTAAAATTCTAGGTGGTGTAAAATGTTTGGATATTGCTGTACAGTGCCAAGTGAAAGCCAGCTTCAAGGTCTTACTTTTGGCTTATGCAGTTGTGGTGATTCTCTGTAATGTGCTTTATGTAGCTTGGTAGGTGTCCAGCAGTTTCAAACCCTCCCCTTCAAGAAGACAACTTTATTATGCTGCCCATCAACACAGTGTTCATGCACCTATTTAATTCCCTAGCACCAAATAGAAAGAGGATTACAACATTTGAGTTTTATAAAACTGAATTTGAAACTGAACCGTATTCTTTAACATGTCTTCAGTTTGCAGTTTTAAGGGAAAGGAAGAGATGGATTTGCAGGTGCAGTGATAAATCTGATACTGTAGGCCTGCAGATGTTCAGAAGATGAACTGATGAAAACAAACTAACAGGTTTTCTTTAAGCACGCAGTACACCTGCTGCAGAGTTCCTTCCTTTTAACTGTAGCTCAAGCAGCTTGAAAGACCTGCTGGAAGACTGCCTGGGATGCTGTTAGATTGTGCAGTCTGTGTGATCCGTGCTCATATTTCAGCACACTATCAGTGCAAGATTGCAAGTTAACTTAGCAAACTGTAGCCATTTCAAACACACTGCAAGTAATGAAAGATCTGAACTAGAATAGAACCTTAACCCAAGTGGCATACAATAGCAAGGACCAGTGTGCTTTTTAGATGTGCTGTTACATTTGGTGTATGTGGCTGAAAACAGCTAGATTTACTTTATTTATATATGCTCCCCTACCTGACCACTGCAGATACGGGAGCCATACAGCTTCCAAAGATATGTGGCCTTTTCCACCATATCAAACTAACAATGTATTTCCGTAAATGTGTAATAGGGGGGAATGCTGTTTTTCATGTATCTCTTTGTTTTCTTTAACAAAAAAAAGACAGCAAAATATGTTGTGTAGGCCTATAGTTTATATGAATCTGTTAAATGTATTTTGTTACTAGAGCAAGCAGCAAAAAATGACACTTGTACTGTATGTCCTTTTTAAATGGTATAACTACTAATAGTAAGTGATGTCCACAATTAGAGAAAGTTGTTTTTCTTTTTGTTTTTTGTTTTTTTTTACAAATACCTGGCTCTTTAAACAACTTAGATATGGATTAAGCCTTCAAATATTTCTCTGTTCGTTTCCTAATTAAAAACACAGACTAAAAGCTACAGTATGTTTTATAGTTACTATCCAGAATACTTGAGTACCCCTACCAACGGAGTACACAGTCTATATGAATGTGATAACTGATCTCCAAACAAAAAACAAAAAAATAATCTGTCGATACTAGTGCTGTACTGAAGTGTCACATCTCAGTTTGTTTTCTGCACAGTCTTGTAAAATGGACACTTCTAATTTAAACAGTCAGTAGAGTACAGTGTACCTACAATACCAGTGGTGCAGTTTCATTGACAATCAGAGTTACAACAGTCTAAAGACAACACAAGAGCTTCATGCCACTGGAATCAATTACAGGGTAGTGTAGCATGAAAATATTTGAGTGAATACAGAATATGGTTCTGCTTTGTGCCCGCATTAATTGTGTTAAAAAAAAGAAATAAAAAATAGACTTTATTTTCCCCCAGTGCTGTATGTAAAGAATCTGACATAGCAGTATGGAATGCACACTGGTGGATGGCAGTTGCATTTTTACAGCACGTTTCTGTGTAGAAGTAAGCTTCTATTCTCGATCCATTATCGGTACTAGTATTTCTTGTTTTTGGCTGAATTTCTGTAGTTTTGGCAGGAACAGACAGCTGCGGACACACTTGTAGTTCAGAACTCTGGGGTTTCCTCGTTAAACCTGCTTTGGGTTGATTTATTTTTTAGTTTCAGTGTCAAGGTGTTTGGTTTAATGATGAGTGATGGCTGTAGACAGAGGGGGTTGCTTGTCTCATCTTTAATCAATACAAGACACTGAAACACCATAGTATATTTAGTTACTAATCAACTTGCTCTGAATATTTGTGCTAGAGATGAGCAATCTTTAAAACAGAGTAGTGTTGCCAAATTTGCCAAATTGAAACAAAGCGAGACGCTGTCTATCCTCTTTTGTTTTAGTTTATTCACGGTTATCTGTGTAGACATGATATTTAAAAATATTTGCATTGTGTATTTTATGTAAATGATTTAAATAGTAAGAGCAGCACGCACAATTACTACCTGAGACTGGGCCTTATCAGAGTGAGCCCAGAATACCCCCACTAAAGTATGGACAAACTGATTGAAACGTGCAGCCCTGCGTTGAAGTAATCTTCCGATTCTGCTTGTGCTGTTTTCCTGATGTTCTTTCCCTTGTATGACCTCCTTGTGTCAGTACGTTTTTTTTTTTTTTTTTTTTTTTTTAACACTTTTTTGGCAAAAGGCTTTCCAGCACTTTAAAACCACATTCAGTGTCTCCTTGAAAATCTAACTGTGTAGGTGAGTGGAATAAGCCCGCCATGAAAAAAGGTGTTGTCAAAGACATTACATTACATTACATTGTCTTTATTTTTTGCTGACAGCAGCTTTTTAAAACGCAGCATGCCATAGAAGTAATGTCTGAGAGGCCGAAATTTGCACAGCACAATGACATTGTGATTCTGAAGAGCTCTGTGTCTGTAAGGAGAGCTGGTGCTGTACGTTCACATTCTTTTCTCTGTTTTTTTATTTTATTTTTTTTAGAAAGTAGGTCACCTGCTGACCTCAGTGTAGTATGAGGCAGCAGTTTACAGTGTAACCTACATCTCAGCAGCAAAACTAACTGACTCCAGGAAACAAAACCCCTGTTAACACACAGTATATACAGTGGCACAGATACTTGCTGTACATCCCTACTGTGGTTGCAAAGGGTTGCGTAGCCATTGCTTCTTAATTCTATGCTAGTTGACTGTGTAAACCTGCTTCTCTGCAGTGTCTGAGCTGTGGCATAAACAAGTGACCTAATACAGTCCACCCCAGTGGTTTAAACCAGGGTCTTGTTGCGCACACACCCCAGGAGCATAGTGGATATACCAGCACTGCGCTTTTCAAAAGCTTTAATAAACCTTATGAGCTACAGAAATACATTAAAAACAAACTGCATGCTAAAAAGGAGCAAAGAGATTATGAATGGCTTGTGAGGCGGTGGGGTTACTGAACAATTTGTTTCCCCCGCATTGTCTTATTATGGTTGGCCTTTCAAACAAGAGCTACAGATCAAAAAGATGCAAATGTTTCTGAAAATGCACTTCACCATCATTCTGGCAGTTCTGAAGTCTCCGAGGTACTGGATCTCTGCCAAGGACAGAGCAAGAAAGAGGCTGAAGGAACCGTATGCTGTTCCTGCCTTGAAGCGGGGGCTATTGGCTGCTATAGGAGGAATGTACCTTTTAAGAAATTGGAATACCCTCAGAAAGTAAAAATAATATGTATTTGTTTTTTCAGATTGTAAACACAATAAGTATTTAAAAAATGAATTCAAAGGCAGCATTTCTTTCACAGCGCTAATAGTTGTCGAATTATATTCCACATTTGCAAAATTGAGTTGGAGTCTGTGATTGTAATTGCCCTGCAAAATGAGATCATGTCAATCAGGATAGATCATGTCTAGCAGGATTGTATGACATCAGTACCTGGTCCTGAGACATTTCATTGTCTCGGAGTTAGTACTGGCACATGCTGGAATAGATTACTGTGTATCTGCAGGGCGCTGTTTATTGTGTTTAATAAATATTCTGCTTTAAAATGAAAAAGTACATAGTCTAATACATTTTCTCGTTTCCTTTAACATTAATTTAAATCTGTGTCTCTAAATGTGGATTTGCAAATTAGTGCCAGTTCTCACCAATTTTGTAAAGCATATGCAGTCAAAAAAGACTTGCGGAATCTTCAGAAAAGTTTCCAATTAACACGTATGCCATTAAATAATAAGATTTTATAAGATTTTTTTTTTTTTTTTTTTTTTTTTAAGTAATGCTTTATTATAGCATGTGCAAAAGCAAAGTCAGCTTTTAGGAGATGGAAATATATTAACTGTATATAACTACCAAGAAACACCATAGTTGTTTTTATGACATGCATAATTAATGATAAATGTTGAGATTTTTATAGATGGCTCAGTGCACAGAACTTTCATTTTAAGTAGACTAGAATGGCTGAAGTTCTGATATCAATTCATGTATAGTAAATACATTATGAAACCTTACTTACCTAAACCCTTTCTGCTCTTGGGATAGGAATAACAGGCTTGCTGGAGAATCCAGAGATTCCAGTGGAAAAACAAGGGGCCAAAATAAAGTGAGGTGAGGATCCCTGTGGTGTTTAGGAACTGCACATCCCTTCAACATGAAAACTTTTCTTTCACAGGAGTGATTACCAGCCGGGAATCCTAATTCAGTCTCTCGTGATGCCTTAATCGTTATCAGAGAGGTTAGCATGGACTGGAAACAGTGAAGTTGCAACTGTAACTGTTGCTGTGTGGCTTGCATTCTATTCAGTAAAGAGACCCATAGAGAATATACAGTACACCCCTGTACAATATACTGTTGCTAATTCTGTATTCTAGAATGATATAGAATCAGTTTGAGAGTATTCTCATCAATCTAGGTGATACATAATAGCATTACATAAAAATACATAGATTGAGAAGCAAATACAATTTATGCTGGTTTCTTTTTCCTTTTAACTGAGTAGCCTTCATTACATTGCCAGTCTCACAATTTACTTTTGAAAAAATGTACTTTTTATCAATGGTCCTAGTCATATCTATAGAAAAACAACAATGTGCTAAAATCTAACCTTTAGAACAAGCTTTCACCTTTTTGAAAGCTGTCTTGTCAAGAGCTCTCATTGTCCTTTGTATGACCTTTGTTCTATTATGTCATGAGAACCAGGTATCCTACAACAGCTATTTATGCATATTATTTGTTCCCATAGTATAAAATTAAGTACATTTTTATCATTGAGTTCTGTAAATTTCCAATAGCCTGATTCTCACAACAGATAAACCCCCAGTTTGTGCAAGAATGAGTCATCTGTATCACTTTCAGCTCACAGATATATAAGACATTTTCTCATGCATATATCAGTACTCCTGTGCTGATACATTGCTTTAATTAGATAGATGCATTAACTTATTCTCTAACATAAGTTATATCTTTTCATATAATATATGTAGGCTTGCTACTTTTTGATTTTAATCAGTAAAGCTCGTTAAATGTCGAATTCCCAAAAAATGAGTTCGACTGAAATTCATTTATATACGATAAATGTCAGTAAATCCACTTGCTATTTTTTTTTCTTACCAAAATTAGAATTTAGAAATCCTCTCTAGTTTGTGTAGTTTTTATATTTGCTGTCTGTCCCGCCTCCGTTCCTCTCTGAATGGCTAGGGGTCGCTGTCAGTCAACTCAGTGGCTAGTGTAGTTTCACCATTAGTCATTTTATCCTTTTCTGACAGATCTCATTGACTGAAGCAGCGCTAGAATGCTCTCATTCGTTTAAATGACTGTCAATCATCAAACCTGCACTGATTGTGCACTTTCATTTGCCAGCTACAGCACCTGTCATTCAAAGTGCCTACTTTGAAATTAGCGGGTTAAGGTGTAGGTAAGCTTTTGCTATTGTTGTAGGTATATGGTGACAGTTACTAGTTTGATTTGAAAGTGGTGTGCAAAAGGAAAACACTTAATGAGTATTGCGCACAATCCCCTGAACGACGGCTGAAGTCTCCGTGTCGGGACGAAGCGAGCCCGTCTGCCTTACTTTCAGTGACTCCAGCTGAGCTGAAGCAGGAGAGGAGTGGAGCTCAGACTATGGATAAGAAGTGTAGTTTAGTTCTGTTCAGCTATCCAATGTTTTGTTCTGTGCATATTGTGTGTACTTGTAAATCTGTGCTGTAAGTCTATGTAATACACTTTTATATTGCGTTTTCTATGGCTTATTTGACACCATTTTTTTTTTATTTGTGTAGGATCTTTAAACGTTATTCAACAAAAATATTGGTAACCATGGTTTTGTTGCCTGTTGAATATGATAAAGGGGTTTTGCTAAATGAGACGTTTTTCAGTGGCATAAAAAATCTGGTGGGTTTTTATTAAGCATAAAGGTGGATTTCACCCATTCTGTGCTTCAATTGAAAAACAAAGATTGTTAATTTTAAACGCCCATATTAATCGTCGATTTGGCAAAAAATAAAAATCGAATAGTAGCAAGTCTAAGTGTGTGTGTGTGTGTGTGTGTGTGTGTATATATAATGTGTATATATAAGAAATATTTTGTTAATTGCGAAGTATGATGCCATTGTATATACACCTGGAAAAACTGCCATGTTTTATGACATTCTGTGCTGTATCCAGTTTTATCTAGTTCAGATTAAACCTGCAAAGGACATTATTGAGTTTATTAGAATAAGGGTGTTTGTGGAGACTGTCAAACCTACAGTATCCAGTATTTTAGTACTACGTCTGTGAAACGGTGACTCAGAAAGGGACGTATTAACTGCATGTACCGCCCGGGCAAGACACAATACTTTTCAGAAAGAAAGGACACAATTCCATCAGTGTGTGTGTATACCATCGCTCTCTTTTGCATCCAAAGCTCCCCTTTTGAATGCAGGTTGTGGTCCTTGCATTGTGTCAGTGCTGTCGCCAGCCTCTCGTTTTTGGATTCGGAGGTGAATTCCATGGCTGTGATTGCACGCCTCCGGTGATGTCTGCTGTTGTAATAATATTTGACTGGGCTTGTTTTCGAGTCATTCACACTGGGTGTAGGCAGCAATAGAAATAAAAAAATAACATAATTGCAGGTGAGAAAGAATGCAGAACTGGAAATGCCTGTAGCTGGTGCTTTTGATTTGCCCCATAGTTGCAGAATATTGATACAAGTGGGTTAAAATGAAGAAACCAATGATTTTGGTAGATATTCTTACTCGGTTTCAGTAATTCATTTCACATGGCTGTATAATAAATGCATACTATGCGCAGGTTTTTCTTAAGTGCAACTTTAATGCTTGGAATGGTTTAGTAGTTTATTTAAGAAGCGCCTTTCAATAATGCAAATTCAAGCTGCACTCTGTAGAACAATGCAATTGTAAATACAAACGGAAGGTTTTGTGATCCAGTGCTTCTGTCCCTGCATAACTATCATTGTGACACTGCTGCTCAGGAATTGTAAAGAATCAGCAGCTTAGC
This sequence comes from Polyodon spathula, assembly GCF_017654505.1. Taxonomy (NCBI): domain Eukaryota; kingdom Metazoa; phylum Chordata; class Actinopteri; order Acipenseriformes; family Polyodontidae; genus Polyodon; species Polyodon spathula. The sequence goes on along the minus strand of NC_054538.1, from coordinate 4,334,296 downwards.
GTGTGACCCTAGACCACTTTCATTTGTTTATTTTGTTAATAGAAAAGTTTTTGGTCATTTTGTCGTTCGCAGTTGTGGCATCAACCTAGGTTTTTGTGGTAAGCCATTAATTATCTACGACATTGTTGTTGTGTAGACTCTGTGACTGTTCAGTCATAAACTGCCCAGCTGTCAGATAGTGGTGTTAGCTATGACTATGAAAATAATGGAACACGTCTTTGAATCTAGCTGCTTAATGGATTTAAATGTTAACTCCTTTTGCTAGTTTTTATTATGGGAATACATTAACCTTTAATTAATTTGGACAATGTCCACATAACCCCGGGTCTCTATATGTATATATATATATATATATATATATATATATATATATATATATATATATATATATATATATATATATATACACAACATCATCCTTATCATCATTACCGTCATCATTGTCTTCAGCCTTTTTCAATCCACTGATGGATGAAGGCCTCCCCAAGATTGCCTGTCTGCTGCATCACTCATCCATGTTGCTCTGGCATGCTTCCTCAGTAAATCAGTCAAGAAAATAAGTGAGACAAGTTTGGATAGTAAATGCTGATACAGCATACGTAAATAAATATTGACTTATATATTGTGTTTAAGTATAGCACATACAGCATATGTAAATAAAAAAAATAACACAGAATGTTTTTGAAGTTTATACAGTATAGTTAGCAAAGTTTTTGTCCATCTCCGCCTGGTTTGCCACTGCTGCATAGTCCAGTTTATATTCCGCCCGTCTTATTTGTTTGAATTGTCAGAATTTGTCAGAAAATAGTGACACATATGTTTTAATCACCGTTTTAGAGTTTGGAGCATCTTTCTTTTGTAGTAATGTTTTGAAATTCATTTCCTGTTAACTCACAGAATCGGTGTTCAGACATTTTCTCTTGTGAAGAGTGCAGGGGAGAAAGGCGTTCCTTTGGAAAGGGGCGGGACTGACAGTGGTGTGAACCAATCACATGACAGACGGGGACTATTGACCGGTGGTTTAAGGATATTAGGGCAATAGTTCAATCTATTTTTCGTCCTATGAAGAGGTTTTACCCAATCACAGGCCAGGATTTCCAATCACTGATTCATATATATAACAACCTCTGATTGGTTAAACAGCATCACATGACCGAGCGTATATATAGAGTATACCATCGCTTGCATACTACTATATATATATATATATATATATATATATATATATATATATATATATATATATATAGTAGTATGCAAGCGATGGTATACTCTATATATACGCTCGGTCATGTGATGCTGTTTAACCAATCAGAGGTTGTTATATATATGAATCAGTATATATATATATACATGATCCAATTTAAAAAAATGAGGTTTATTAAAAATATTAGAGTTTCGTACTTGTACTTCTGGAATAAACACAAAAAATACAGCCGCTACCATGGTGCATCATGCAGGGGTTGTTGCAGTAACCTTTAATAAATTTGCATAACAGAAAGATTTTAAAGGTTACTGCCTGAGGAGTTTGGGCTGTAGGCAAAATGGAGTGGATTAGGTCATTTTAAAAATCCCCCTTCAGGATAAAACACAGCTATTCTGTAGGGTGCATCATCTTATATTCAAGGGGTGTCCTGTCACAGCTAAGAAACACGATCTTCCATTTTGCTCATAGCATACCACAGCTGGTGCCATTGAAACAACCTTTGCTGTCAATGCCTATTCTTACCCTAATAGACAACATAAAAATAATCTCCTTTTCCACTCCCCATAGACCTCCCAGTAACGTAATTATACACCAGTGTGCATCCCACATACTGTATGCCCTGTTTAAATTGGGGTTTATGGATAAGATATGGTCTAATAGCATTGTGACATGAGGAGACACCTATAGGCAAGGAAACTGCCTGCAGACCTAATTGACAAGAAACAGTAAAAACATTAACATTAAATCAGTTTTTTTTTTTTTGTTTGTTTTTTTATATAGTTAACCGCAATGTTTTCATACACCACTACCTTCTTTATGGTGTTAGTGACAGGGAGCAAATACGTGCGAAGCAGCCAGGCTTGGGAAAATCAAACCAATAACACAGCATACAGCTCATTGAGTGAGAGTCCAGCATAAGGTAGACCTACAATAGATCTTGCATCACTAGTGAACAGCAGTAGAAAACTTTGAAAGCGTGGTCTTAAAGAAGTCTAGGAAGGTGGTGGAAAAGTAGACCTTTTGGGTGGAAGGCATCATGTTATTGAGAGTCAATAAACCATCTCTGGTTGCACTCTCTGAACAAGTGGAATGCGTTCCCTAACGGTTTATTGCAATATCATTCAGAGACTTCTGTGAGGCTCATCCAGTTTCCAGTCGTCATATCAGGGGGCTAGAGAGATGCAAAGAGGAATAAAATGCTTTTGGATGCAGAACCATCAATTGCCAGCAGTGAGCATCAATCATGCTTTCCAAGAAGTGAGCTGTGCTGTAAACGGAACTGGTCTGTGTGCAGACATCCACATGGAACTGCAGCCAGCTTTGTGCTGCAAATAGCACAGCCTGCCTCTCCTGGCTGTCTTTCCTTCTTCCTTTCTTTTCAGAGAGGAATACAATAATTTTAACAGTATAAAACTGCAACAACTGTTTAATTTTTATAGGAGTATCTAAGTGTAAAAAGTCATTTTTTAAAGGTTGTGTTGAGAAATCTTATTGCAATATTGCACAGGTTTTGTTTGATGGGCATTACCATTGTCATCTCTGCAAAAATTGTGAGAATCTTTTCTCTTTTTTTTGTTATATATCCCTTTTGTATTAGAAACTATTCATGGGTTCTTTGATGACTGTTTTACAGTAAAATAATGTTTGCTTTATATTATGACTCGGGAACAACGAGGCATTATTACTTGTCATTTAAAGTAACCTCTATTTATTTATTGCTGCAATCATAGGCATGCTTGGGAGCCTGTTAATTTGCGACATGTGATGCGTTTTATTACAAGATACAAGCCATGCACACGCTGTGATAAACCAGTAACTGTGATCATGCCTTGTTTCAGTTCGCCTGATTGCAGATTGTGTTAAACTGACATGGTTCCTTGAGACAATGTCAGAAAGACCTTTTTAAACGTCCTTGCTCATGAACAAAGAGGTTCTGTTTTCTACCTAGACACAAGAAGTAAAGGATCGTAGGGAAAATAATTGACCAGAGTTCTAAAAACATGATCTCTGTTATTTATATCAGCAAGTGCCATGGAACATTTAACAATTGCTTAGTAGACAGTACCTGTGTTTCAATGATCCGCAAATCCATCAGCACAGCCCCTCAACCCTCCACACACATTTAGCTATACTGTACATAGTAGGATATCCATGTATTACTGAAGGTAATATATGGATACCCTTGTGATGCTAATATTAAAGAAGACGTGGTTCAGCTGTACAGTTGGTTTTTTTTAAACAGTGTTTCAGTGCTGTACAGGCGTTCTATATCATTATCCATTAGTGCTTCAGCTTTATTTGGATGATTGCCTTTACCTTGTTTCAATTTTCTGTTCCTCTCCGGTTTCTCAGAGATGCGAATGTACCAGCTTTATATCATTTTTTTTTTCTCATTTTGTTGATCATTAATGAACATTTCTGTGCTGTGGGTGTTGTCGAGTGATTGAAAACGAGACATTTTGTGTTTGAATTGAAAGTGATGGTCTCGGAGTTGAATGGATCACAGTATATTTTCCACAGGAGGAGATATTATGCCTTTTTTTTCGAATGGCTCAGGATGCAAATATAGCCTTCCATCCTCTCTCTCTCCCCAACTCCTCTACACATATTTATCTACTACCTATCTCGTGTGTGTGTGTATATATATATATATATATATATATATATATATGCGGATTCAGCTAAGTCATTCAGAAGAACTGCTGGTTTATGACACTACAATATGCATATTCCTTTGTTGAAATATGAAAAGCAGAAATAATTTTTGCACCTGGATATTAAACCACAAAGTGTAGTGCAACATTTAAAGCAGAAATGAAAGCAGTATAATTATAGTAATGAATGGGACGCTAACACTGTTTCAGTGTGCAGTTTGTTACTGAATCACTAAAACTTCCAGTCTGTAATTTGTCTATTATTCACACTTTGTAGGCTTGGTTTTTAGTTATAGAATGAGTGACTTCATTAGTATCAGGTAAAAAAAAACAAAAAAAACAAGCATATACAGTATTTAGGTGTTCAGCATTTCAACTCTCCAAACCATAGACCTGCGGATCGTATGTTGTTTCCAGTAGAGGAGGTGTACAATCAAAAGCTGTTAGACAATGGGAAAACTTCTGGATTTTATTGTCCCATGGAATTAACCTGGAAGACAACACATCTTCTTTTAGGACTGGAACTGTCTGTGTCACACTGCTGTTGTGGAAAATCACTATGCCACTATCAACTAAACTTCATTGTACTTTGTTGGAAACAGATATTGGAAATGCTGCATTTGGTTAAATATCATTTTTTTTATTCCCCCAGTTTTGTGAAAAAAAAGTAGATTATTACAGTCCTTTTTCTGTTTTTTTCTTTGGCTTCATTTATAAACTTGGAAACTAAATCAAGACCTCCAAACAAATCGACAAAATGTCTTTTCGTCTACGTTAATTTTTTCCATTTAACTTTTACTACACTTTTTGATGACTGTAGTGCTTTGGAAGGAACCAAGCTAACTCGACACCAAAAGGTTTTGTATTTAATCACTGAGCATGTATAGCACAGGCAGCCACAGCACAAGCGTTCCCCTCGCCACATGCCTCAACCCTATACTGCAAGCATTCTCCTCTCCACATACTTCAACCCTATACTGCAAGCATTCCTCTCTTCACACACCTCAACCCTGTACTGCAAGCATTCCCCTCTCCACATACCTCAACCCTATACTACAAGCATTCCTCTCTTCACACATCTCAACCGTATACTGCAAGCATCCCCCTCTCCACATACCTCAACCCTATACTGCAAGCATTCCTCTCTCCACATGCCTCAACCCTATAATGCAAGCATTCCTCTCTCTACATGCCTCAACCCTATACTGCAAGCATTCCTCTCTCCACATGCCTCAACCCTATACTGCAAGCATTCCTCTCTCTACATGCCTCAACCCTATACTGCAAGCATTCCCCTCTCCACACACCTCAACCCTATACTGCAAGCATTCCTCTCTCCACATGCCTCAACCCTATAATGCAAGCATTCCTCTCTCTACATGCCTCAACCCTATACTGCAAGCATTTCCTTCTCCACACACCACAACCCTATACTGCAAGCATTCCTTTCTCCACATACCTCAACCCTATACTACAAGTGTTCCCCTCTCGACACACCTCAACCCTGTACTGCAAGCGTTCCCCTCTCCACACACCTCAACCCTGTACTGCAAGCGTTCCCCTCTCCACATGCCTCAGTCCTATACTACAAGTGTTCCCCTCTCGACACACCTCAACCCTGTACTGCAAGCGTTCCCCTCTCCACACACCTCAACCCTGTACTGCAAGCGTTCCCCTCTCCACATGCCTCAGTCCTATACTACAAGCGTTCCCCTCTCCACACACCTCAACCCTGTACTGCAAGCGTTCCCCTCTCCACATGCCTCAGTCCTATATTACAAGCGTTCCTCTCTCCACATGCCTCAACCCTATACTGCAAGCATTCCCCTCTCCACACACCTCAACCCAATACTGAAGAGGCCTCTCTGGAGGAGAGGAGAAGCTAGTTTGGTCTCCATATCCAAAAGTGCTCATTAGAGCTAACTATGGTGGAAGATTTACAATGTGAATGCTACTCAATAAGAACAGGCCTACACCACTGGGTTCTTTTCCCAGGGTCCACCAGACAACCAGTAGAGAGCAATGACATGCTGGCATCCCGTCTCATCTAATCCCCTGAGGAATCCCGTGTGACAGATTTATGGATTTCAGCAGCAGTATCAGCACTAAGTTAGTGAGTCACCCGTTAACATACTCCACAGCTGCCTCTCTCCATTGAGAATGAACTGACCAGAAGTACTCTAAATATCGGAAGAAATTGGGCATGTAAATTTGAAGGGGAGAAATACTTTTAAAATAAATAAATACATTTAAAAAAAAAAACCCCAATTGGTTGCACATGCAAGACTGTAGGCAGATGAAAAGTCAAACCGTACGTCCTTGTTAAGGGTGTTATGTTGTCAAGGATGATATAGAAATGTCACAGCACCATTCTATGTTAAGCTGTTTTTTTATGCAAGATACAATCTGTTATAATTAAGAAACAGCTTTTTTCTTTTTTGCTAAATCTCTTAGCCATATGCAAACTGACGATGATACAGCAGTGTGACAAAAAGACTAGTATCACAGTCAAACATCCATTTCATTCGGTGATGAAGTTCAGATATCAGCTTCCATGTATTGTCTAAAGCTACACAGATCACAAGCAATGGGAATGTTTGTTTCTTTTTGGAAAATAATCCACAGACTAGGCAGGTGTGTAAATATAGATTTAAACGTTCTTTTGTAAGAGGTTCTAACTTGCTCTCATTTTGTAAGAAAGTTCTAACCTCTCATTTAACCAGAGCGAAGCACGATGTGACTTTGCCACATGAGAAAGGAAGTTTTGCTTTCACTGTGCTCTCATTCCTGCCTCCAACACAGGGCTCAGACTCCTCTCGCCTTCATTTGGGGGCATTTGCGGTTTTAGTTTATTGCAGAGTGACACGCATTTTAGATGTGTCTTTCTTTGTTTTACTGTTTCTTTTAGATATTCCTCTTAAGTGAAATGTGAATTCAGTGAGCTCTGTGGCATGCTTTGGACCAATTTGAATATTTGAATACTGGTGAGGACTGATGCAGACAGTTTTTTTTTTTTTTTTTTTTTTACACCCCCTCTTATGTTTTCTTATGTACATATAACTTACAGTTAGAAATACAGGGAACTCCCACAACATATTTCCATTAAGGTCAGCACTGGAATCCTGTTCTCTGCAGAGGTGTGAATGGGAGATATGAATTATTTAGTGGGCACATGAACACTGTAGCTTTAAATAGACACAGAACCACACAAAACAAAACACTGATATTTACATCAAATATGATGCACACGATGGAAGAATTTAAAGCTGGTTGTTTTTTTAAGACTGCACTGCAGTTCAGTTCAGTGGTATGGACTTCATAGCACACATCTTTTCAAAGTCAGTTGGCATGATAAAGCATTTTGTTAAGCATTTTGTTTTGTTTTCTTCCTTTTTATCTTTATTTTTCAATAAGAAATTAAATATTATGAGTACAATTATCCCATTAAAGTTGTTTTTTTTCATTTGGTCCAAATTCTGCCTACTGAGCCATTTTTAATTTACTCTCAACAATGGAAAAGTTATGTTTTAACACATCTTTATTTATTTATCCTGTTTAAGTTGATGTACTGTATCAGCTGTGATATTTAATATAAGAGATAGCATTTTAACGGCAGTTACCTCCCACACAGGGTTTCCGTTGAGAGTTAAACTGAAGAGTCACAGACCAATTTAAAACGTGTCATTGTCTCGGTAGAATGTGTGAGTGGCTTTTACAGTGGGCACATGCTTCGACCGTGGAGGGATCAGACTGAACAAGAGCGTAAGAACACATTCACATTACTGCTCGCAATATCTAACCCTGCATTTCTCATTGGCTTCAAGCTTAAAATGTGTATGGGATTGTTGTCTTCAAGATTACTTATTATTTTATGTGCTTATTTATTTATTTATTTATTTAATACCTCATTTGCTTTTATCACCAAGCTTTAATTATACTGCTGTCCTCACGACGGGACACGTATTTGAACCATCCAGGAATGATCCATCTTACTGGCATTTTATAACCTGGCACAAATATGCTGGGAATGGTTGTTGGTGTTGTTTTTTGCAGAATCACACAGGTGAGTCTGCTAATTCCTGTCTTGTTAAACCTTACAGTTATTGTGTCTTCAAAAAAATTAAGCAATGCAATAAAAAAATGAGTGTGGGAGTCTTTTGTGGCAATTACCACATGTCTATATATATATATATATATATATATATATATATATATATATATATATATATATATATATATATATGAAACCACAGCATGCTAGACCAGCATTGCAGAAATCAGCTAATAATTACTGTACAATACCACTTTATACTGTAGTGAGATAATTAGGCTTTACATTAGTTGAGTTTGGAGCCATGGTTAAGTTACAGCTGTATTAATCTATATTTACAGACTGACTCTGGTCATATTCACAAGGGTTTGCTTTTGTGCTGCTGCACTCCAGTTGTAAATGATAAAAATGACACTGTAGCGCTTGACAGTGCTGTGTTCTATATTGAGCAGCATAAGGTTTGCCGTTGTGTGTTAGTAGGAGTGTTTGTGTAGGTGGTTTAACTATACCAGTTTTGTTCAATAATCTTTTCCATTTCTTGCCCTTTTGATGATTTTAAAAAGCAGGATTGTGTACGTACTTGTTAAGCCATACATTTTCAGCACTTGAATTCAATTGTATGACTGAGCTGCAGTCTAGCCCCTGTCCTCTGCAAGAGAAGGGTCATTGGACAGGGCAAGTTTAACATCATTGTCAAGTAGTCTTTTATATTCTCCCTTCTTTGTTAGTGTAAGTTTGCTACTACTATCGGGGAGTCCTGGCAACAGGACATGTAAAAGGCCACTGACTTGCCTCAGATTTGCTTAGACTTACATTAGACTGGCGCTATATAAAATAAAGATTGACTGATTATAGCTTAAGATGTTATCAGCAATTACTTTGAAAAGATCAAAGCTACTAAAGAAGGTTAACCAAGTAGTCTCTCAGGTTGTGATGGTTCAAGTCTAGGTTCCTATTTGTCTATTTTGCAACGCCTTGGGGTTTGGACTTGAGCTTATAATAACCAGCCCAGTCTCGAACATAGATTGGATTTGAATTGAACATATCTTGGACTTGAACACAGCTTGACAATATACCATAGCATACATGGCAAATCTAGCTGATTTAACATGCAGTGTAATTTATACCCGACACAGTTCAGAGCTGGCTTGGGGAGAAGGCTGGTGTTAATAGCTTCTATCTGTAAGTTCAGAAGAGGACCTGATTGTGTCTTGTATGTCATTGTTTTTGAATCAGTGTGCTAAAATGTACAGCTTGATTGTATTATCTGTTCATGTAGGTACAGTATTACTGTGGCAATAGTCGCTAAATAGCAAACCCATTTCTGCCAGGTTTATTAATGCTGTATATTGCCTCTGGTGCCTTGGGTTTCTGGTTCAGATCTCCGGAGAGCTGGTGTTCTCTTTCTGCCTACATGTTGGATCATTCTCACAATTCATTTTGTACTGTGCATTGCTAAAATTGTAAATAGCAGTTTCCTGTTTTGTGCTGCACATTTTCTATTTACGATCTGTAGATTTTGTAAAATTGTTTAAACATTTTCAGTATTCTAGTCGGAAAGTACAGATTTTATGAAATAAAAACAACATGTGACTTTGAAGTTCAGTTCCTACAGCGTAGAGGATCTTTGACTGGCCGTGGTAATCATTTAGAAGTCATGCCTGGTGGAACACATTAGTGAAACAGAAGAGCACAGCTGTATGCTTTATTGGAGAATATGAGGAAACAGACAGTTTTTTTTTTTTTTTTAATTAAAAATAACCTGCATCGCTTGTTTATTTGTTACCAAATTAAAACCCCCTATGAGTCATGCTGGTTTCACAACCACAGTTATTGTGGGCAGTAATTATTCATCCAAGGTGCATGTATTAATCCTAAGCTATAAATGTGAGTCGAGACAAGTATTCTTTAAGTTTCAAGTTTTTTTTTTTTTTTTTTAATTCACTGTTTTAACAGAAACATGGTACTGTGTGGATTTTAATTTTTAAGTGGAAGAAACGTTGCAGGGTGGGAAACTTCAAATCGCTAATCTACTGCTCCAGGTAATCTTTTGTTTTATAACACGAGACATAAAGACAATAAAGTGCATGCCAGTGGAAAGGAAGTGGTTGTAGAAGTACTGTTGTTGTTGTTTTCTTTTTCAAAGGTGTTTGAATCAGCATGTGACGTTCTCTTGCATGGTGTTCAGTAGTTATTCCAGAACCCCTCCAGTCTGTCTGCACACCCTTTCCTGTAACACTTCTATAGAAATATGATCTCTTTGGATGTACCGGCAGGGTTTTCTGCGTCATTCGTTCTACAGCACATGTTTTTTAGCGGTGGGAAAATTTAAGGAGTGTGCTTCTGATTTAGTAACCCTGTATTTATTCACCCTCTCGTGACCATGCATGTTTGGAAAACAGGTTTGTTAGAAATTGAGAGATTGTACACAAGCTCCAGGCTGTCTGATTGCTGTACTCTATGTACTGTATAATTTTCTAAACTCAAAAAAGGCTTTAGCAAAATACTAATATGGATTGATCCAGTGAGATAGAAGCTTGTGCCTGTCTTAAACAGGGATGGACGGTACATGTGAAAGGATGTTCTTATACCTGTCAGTTAATTGCTAGCACGAGTGTATTACAGTATGTCTGATGCATGATATTTCCAGCATATGCCGTTGGATATTATAGAAAACAATAATAGATGGTAATTAAGATGGCAAAGTGAACAGTGTTTAGATTTAGGAGAGAAAAAAAAACCTCTCAGCAATAAATGTAATGGGATTCATATAATTACTGACTGTTAAAAAGCAGACCTCAAAAGCTAGTTTGTTTGTTAGAGTTCTTTCCTCTTGTCGTTTCTGTATGGTTAACACGCACAGTGCAAAACAACCTGTCCGACTTACATTGGTCTGTAATGTCATTTTGTAAATTGTCAAACACTATATTGCAGTGGTTTGTTTTGCAATAGTTGTCACTGGTTTTCTTTGTGTAGTATACTTGCGTTACTGATGTACCTGACCTGTTTGTTTATAATGCCCGACTCTGAGATGTAATATTTCTACATATCCAATGGAACCCTGGAGCTAACTCAGTTGGATATGGAAGGTTCAACTGTAATCTTTTTCATAACATTATCAATATTTTAGGTGCATTTTCCTGTAACCCCTCGAGAATTTGTTGAAGCACATTCTTGTTTATAGCTTCGTTTCTTGGCAGCTGGAGGAGGATTTGGCAGTTCCTATAACAGTAATGATTACACAGCCTGACAAAGGAGGTCCTTCATTCCTTTAGCCTGTGTCATCCAACTGCCTTGTTCATTAAAACACAATCTTTTATAAACCTTTTTATAAAATCCTATAAAGACCAATAAAAGGATGAGGTGGTGTGAATGTATAAATACACTGAATTCATATTCTAAAAATGTAAAAAAATAACAGTAAAAAAGTGTAATATTGAAATAGGTATAGATCATCGCACATCCTGTATTACACTGGGGCTTCAGTAGCTTTGTATTCTATACCATTACAACAGTTCATTGTGTTGTGCAGTGTACGAAAGAGTTGCAACAAATTCTTTCAGACACTGGTCCTTATTTTTGCTTGCTGCCCTTTTATACACCTTTTACAAAGCATAGGCCATGAAATCAGACGATTTGCATAGTATTGCAAGCAGTTATGGAAATCGCTGAACAGCAATCATGTTGGTCTGCCGTCAAGGTTATTAATTGAGGAGAGGGGTAGATCTGAACAAGCATAAAACAGAAGGGCAGATTGGAAGGTGAAATCCCATTCCAGTGCGAATGAAGGGAGAATACCCATGTATCAGTGTCATGGCATATACAAATGATCCTGCTGTTGAGTGCTGCAGCAGGTACCATGGGAATTCATCCTTCTGGTGCATTACGTTACTCTGCCAGACCTGGAGGAATGATGTTTGAATGGAGTAAAGCAAATCCCAAGCCAGAGATATTACAAGTGGCTGCAGGCTTTGAAATCTACGCTTTCATGCACACGTCTTGCAAAACCATGTTACATCCACGCATTTTCAATTATGAATATGTAACATGTGCAGCGTGAAACAAACCGAAGAAATCATCAGGAATGGGTAATGCACTGTTTGAATTCTATGCAGACAGTTTTTGTCCGTTTCTGACAATCAGAATTACCGAAGAGGTTTTTTGGTGCCTATGAATAAACTTTAGTTGATTTGTGAAGCCTCGTGTAAAAATGTCTTTGTGTGCCTCTTCTTGGTGTTCTGTGCTTCCTTGAACAGCCTAGGAAAATTGAAGGCTGTACTCATTCACATTGCAAGACATGGATTATTCCTCTTTTTTTTTTTTTATTTAGAGTGACCAATTATTGTTTTTATTTATTTTCCCCCAATTTGGAATGTCCAGTGTTTTTTCTCCTCACCGCAGAGGGTCCCCACACAGCACAGATGTTCTGAGGACGTGTGAGCATCCCAAGCCTAAAAAATCAATTTTACAGCAAGCAGTCCAGAGCAGAGGTGATACTGAAGAACAGAGATCAGCCCTGCTTTTTATCCAGTCTGAATGAGCTCGGTGTCTGGCCAGTAGGGTTGTCTGTTGCGTGTTGAGGAGAAATAATCCCTGATGGTTTCCCAACCCCCAGCCCTTTGGGGTCCCCAGCAAAGTTCGGCCCCTTTGCACAGCCCGTCCAAGCTGTGTGGCTCATCCTGCATTCCCAACGACAGTGCTTTGACTGGATGAGCCACTTAGGGGACCCCAGGATTATTCCTTTTATTGTATGACGACATGCATGAAGGGAATGGTATGGTGCAGATCATTTCATCAGTTTGTAGCAGTGGCTGTAAATATGATAAGATTTTGTTTAGTTTATTGGTTTTAAAATAATTCAAACATAATAGACATTTTAGGCACTGCAGGGAAGACTTTGTTATTTTCTCAGTGCAAATTAAGTATTAACTTGTGTAGTCTCTCGTTCTAAAAACGAGAATCAAAGTGGGTGTCAGATAAATCTAATCAGAATAAAACATTGGGGTGCCATACCATTCAATCCACTTCACATTTTTCAGCAGTTATTTTTCTGTTCAATTCAAAAGTATTGTGCATGAGTCAGTGTTAAATGGATGCCAAGGTTTGAAATGAATTGAAATATTGGAATAAAAACAACACAGATTTCCGTTCTTTCTTGCAAGCTTGTCGTGTTTGGTAATAGTCTTACGTTGTATTATATCTGCAGATTTATTTTCCACTCATGAATCAGCAGTTAAAGTACTTTTTTCACACAACAAACACTGCTACTCATTTGCATTAAGCCTGGTTTTTGAAAAGGAAAGCTGAAGTGGTGTACAGTATAATAATGTGATTCATCATCCAGTTCTGCCACAGCATCTTTTCTTTTAAGCCAATTGAAAGTGTTTTTGTAACGTTAATGCTTCTATTATTGTAGACTGATGATAAGTAGTAAGTGCTGTATAACAGTGATATAATTACTGTAATATTTTTACATAATTATCTTTTTTCTTTTTTTTCCTTTTACCGGTTCCTCTGGGAAAATAGTTCATTATTCAATATATTTTAACCATTATGAGAGTTACCAATTTATTCTGTTTATCTCTTAACAACTGGACAGTGAAATTGTGCAATGAACATATAGTGCTTACTATCTAAAGCAAACAGCAGACATTGTTCCTGTGGGTTTGGCTCGGTTGTAGCGCAAGGTGATTTATACTATTGTATACAGTATGTTACTGAGCTACTGTACATTGCGTTTTACACAGCCATGTATTTCTTTACTTTGTGCTGTATTATACAGTGCTATAAAAGATTGCTGATTTCCTTTGTACACGAGACTGGATGGCACATGCAGCCTTTAAATGTATATTTCAGTTAGATTAATGCTCTGTGCTGTTGACTTCAAGTACTGATTTTTCATGAGTTAATTGAAGTGACTTTACATACAGTGGCTAAAACTGTTAGAAAACAATGACACGTCATCATTGCTTACAACTGTCTATTTAATTCATGGCCAGCTCTAATAGTTATAGGATGCTTTAGGTAATGCATGGGGAGATAAGGTAATTAAAATACTTTACTGAACCCTTTATACTTTGTAAGGCAGTTGTGATTTGTAACAAAAGGAGCAGCTATCAGTATGAGTAGATTTTTTCATTTCCTTGAGACTTCTGTGTTGAATACATTGAGTCAAATGCTGGGTGACTGCTTAGTGAATTCCAATCAGCCCTATAGCAATGCAGTTTTTAAGGTGCTTGTTGCTTTTTCATTACACATTGTGAAGTGGGTCTAGCTGTCCACTCCCCTCCTGAAACTCTTCTGAACACCACCACACTTTGAGTTCAGATTGATCTCACTCGGTCAAGGCTGTCCTTGAATGGTTCTCAATTCAAAGTCAGCAAGGAGAGATCATTTAGTACTGTGTACGTCCAAGCTGTGGGAAAGCTGGCGAGATTAGGGTTCAGTTAGCTTGAACATTAAATTCTAGCACCTGCCTCTAACTGAGATGGTTGGTACACTAACAGAATTTCCTGATCACACACACAAAGGGGCTGCACTGTTCCTTTCTGCCTACTGATTCTAATCCTGGTATTTCCAGCAGCCAGATTAACCTGCATATGATATGAAACTGAACTGAAAGTTCTTTATGCTTTATTCTTAGTGTTATACTGTTATATGCATAATTTTAAAGAGGAGACGATTATCTATTCAGAGATAACAGGGTTTTTAATTAAGGGGTCTGAGTGAGGAAAAATGAGCAATACAGTCCACACTCCTAGTCTTGCTGTAAATCATCTGTTGTTTCTAAACGATTGAACACTACAGTGTGTGTGTGTGTGTGTGTGTGTGTGTGTGTTTATGCAGTGCGCCAGATAAGGGGCGTACCGTCGTAATTCCCGACCAAAATCTGCCATTTTACAACCTGTCAGAATTATTGAGGATTTGTTTTACAGCCGTGGAAAAACAAACACGACCCATTCCGCTTTAACGGTAGTACAGAAATTCATGCCAGAGTTCTTGTAGAGCTGATTTCCGAAGTTCTTCACAGATCTGCGCAGTTCACACAATATAACTGCAGAAATATTCGCTTTTCAACCGGCAGAAGTTGGTGCACACACAATATGGTTACAGTTCATTAGGTGCATTTGCAGAGATCATGCTGCGCAGATTCTGTGCAGAATATGACCAGTTTAGCCAGTGATCTTCCAAGAATGATCTCCATGAACGCATCCATTAGCTAAATTGGTCAGATTCTGCACAGAATCTGCGCAGAATGATCTCTGAACGCACCTAGCCTCTCAGTCTCTCTCTCTCACGCGGTAAACTGTCGCTCAGAAGCCAAACTAAGGTGAAGCACGCAGTTCGCCCTTTCTAAAAAACGTCACAAAGAAAAGTTTTACTCGTATTTTAAGCATACCAATTGTAATGAAGAACCTGAAGGTGCTAACCTTGAATTACGCAACCTGAGGTAAAAAAAGAAAAAAAATAAGGTTTATAGGTGCCTACAAAACAAGGTTTTCTAGTTGCAGTGATAAATAGTGCAGGGTATGGTTGACTGTACCACAGTGTTGTTGGAAAGTTGAAACAAATTACAGTATGTTGTGCCATACATTGCATATTTATTGTTCAGAGTAAGTGGTATACAGGTATATCATTAGAGGGTATATCATAAAAGGATCATTTTTGAGGAAGCGTCTAAAGAAATGCAGATTTTGCCAGTACACACCATGTATGATAAGAAAGTAATGGAATTGTTACACTGCTAGTCTATACCATACACTCCATTAAAACAAACAAACAAATAAACGATTTTAATTCCTTGTAACAACTATAATGGACTATATCTTATTTGAGAAGGGAAAACTGAAAACTTATGTTAATTTTTTTTTTCATGAAAATCCCTATAGGGCTATACAAATTATACTGATATTTTCTGTTTTAATGCAATGTTTTATATTGCAAAACAACTACAAAAGTTGCAAAATAAACAAACTAAATACATTGGGTTATGATGCATGATTAATGTTTTACACAACAGTGTGCAATATATCTATTTATAGTAATTTAAGGTAAAGAATAAAAGCAGGGTGTAAAGCCCCTTGAGGATTCTGTACCAGTAGTGACTAAAGTTTACTCAAAGGATTAGTCTGCAAAAGACTACAAAAATAGAAAAGCCAGGGTAAAACCTGACTTACTTCATTATCACAAAGCTGTGCTGCTGCAGTTTGTGGGAAATTCTAAATTCTAAACTGTAATCTATACAGTTGTAGTCAAAAGTTTACATATCCCAGTGGAAATTTATAATTTTTAGAAATTTCTCGAAAACAAATAATTATAGGAAAAATCTTTTGACGCAGAAGTTTAGCTTTTGTAGATGAGTAAAAAAAGTTACAAGAAATAGATGTCTGCAATTATTTATTTCAGCAATATTTTTGCAAAACTCCAAAAATTCACGTTGTCACCTTGTACTGCCAGGTTGGACACGACCTCTGGAGACCTCCCTGATGAACACCCTCCACCAATTTCCAGAATTGCGTCTTGGAGATCACAGAGAGATAGTCATGTTATGTTTTAGATGTCGCCCAACCATCATCCGCAGTCTGCCTCTTCTCCTGCCTTCACTGAATCCTGGCCTGATTGTTTTTTCCAGCCCCTCGTTTCTCATCACTTGGCTGAAGTAAGATCATTTCTGCTTCACATTCATGGCCTCCAATGGTAGGGTTGTTCCAGTCTGTTCCATTATCAAAGCGTTCGTTCTTCTGTCAGTCCATGTCACTCTTAGCATTCGTCTCCAACACCACATCTCAGACGCATTGATCTTGCCTCTCTTGATTGTCCTTATCGTCCATGACTCGCACCCGTAGAAAGCCACAGGGAATAGCATCGCTTTCACCAGCCTGTTCTTATTCTCCGTTGTTATATGTTTGTCTTTCCAAATCCTAACCAAACCAGTCATTGCTGCTGTTCCTAACCCTAAACGCCTCTTGATCTCAACTTTGCAATCTCCATTTTCATCAGTTACGGACCCAAGAAAGGAAGAACTCTTCACCACCTCTAGCCGTTCATTCCCAGTTCTGAAGTCGGACATCTTCTTGTTGGACATCACCTTTGTTTTCTTGAGATTGAGGAAAAGGCCAGTTTTCTCACTTGCTTTCTTCACAGACTCCAGCAGGGTCAGTAGGTCCGCTTTCTTCTATGCCAGTAAGGTGGTGTCGCCTGCATGGTTGTTAAGCTTTCTTCCTCCTATTTACGTTCCTTCTCTCAACTCTCTCATGTAGCTTTTATTCCTCATCCACAAAAGCAAAACTTTTGCTACAAAAGATTTTTCCTATAATTTTACTTGTTTTCAAGAAATTTCTAGAAATTATAAATTCCAATTATTATGTAAACTTTTGACTACAACTGTATATATATTTATATAGAATTGGGAAGACAGGGTTGTTGTGCCATGCAGCTCTTTCTGTAGAAGGAAGATACAGTAAAATACAGTAAAACCTTTTAAAGGCTTTTAAAGTGGTGGCATGCTCGTCCCAGCCACAGACCACGCAATTGAAATACAGTTCATGTTACCGGCTAGCTTCACAGGAAATAACTTTTGCTGGATTGTAAATTATTTTGTGTCATTCTATTTTCTGTATTTGTAAACAGTAGGTTTTGATTATTCAGTTGTACTATGTTGAACAATCCTGATTGCCTTGTGTGTAAAGCCATGTAATGAACTTTCTTTACAGTCTGAAGTACATTTTATTAGTGGGTTTGGGGGACAAGAGGATTAGTGATAGGATCTATTATTAATTCCCTGCGGTGCTTGTGTACTGTTGCTAATGAGCCGCTGAACTGGTTTTCATGTCAAAAAGGTTAATGCAGAGTGTGGCTTTCACAGAAAGCATTACAAGTATTATTATCCTGCTGCTTTTGTAATAACGACTGTGATGCCTAAAAAAATAGTTTGTCTTTTTGTGCCATTCAAAGTGGGTGCAGTAGATGATATTGGTGTAAAGGGTTGCGTTTTATTGCATCAGATAATGTTTTAACGTTCCCTTGCCAGCCGAGCTGGAGTGCTTTACCATTGTAATTGACCCCAGGCCTGCCTGTCAGTACTACCGCATGTGTAAAAGGGCTGGAATGTAACGGTAACGTCTGCTATACAGTGCAGGCCTCTTAACAACAGCGCAACATGCATTCATGTACACATTTTAAAAATACACATTTAATAAAAACACTTAGACGGCTGCTTATTAAAGCTGCCCTCTTCTCACAGCTTGGTTACGCAACACAGTGGAGCTTTTACATTGGCTCAGACACTTGCCCTTATAACTATTTGTTTTTTTTGTTTCTTGTTTTTTCATTTAAATCATCATACAATACATATCAATAACCCATAAAGACCCTGGTGGCAATGAAATTGTATTTATTATGTAACAAATCTTGAAGATGATGATATACTTTTTTACAGATTACTTTGTAGAACTCTGCCCATAAAGACTGCCACTGGTACAATGGAATCGTATGTTTCTTGTATGAGTTGAATTGGTGGTTTAAATTCAGTAATATTAACAGATGAAGGCAGTCAGAACAGGAACACACCCCTGCTGTTTTTTATTGACAAACTTTATAAGAACAGTCTGCACCGACTGTTATATGTGTATATATCTTTGATGTCTTATTAACTGTATGAAATGCTTTAGGTCAAGTTTCCAGTTGCTTTGTCTGGTAAGTTTATCATTTTGAGATTTCACACAAGGTCTTTTGAAGTGGTTTAGTTTATAGATACAGTTTGATGAATAGATTAAATTACATTGAAATATACCCAAACACAAATCGCAAAAATAAAAGGTTAAAGATATATCTTTAGATATATCAGAATATCATGTCTCCCTCTCAGAAATAAATCCCAGGTCTTACTAAAGATGCTGTGTTAAAAGTGGTACATGTACTGCTTGATTGCTTAAGAACAGTTGGGGTGTACAAGAGGGAAAAGTAATTATTCGGCATATGTTTAAAATATGTTTTAGACTTTAACTCAGTTTGACTTGTGAAGCCAATGTTCAATGTGTCCAGCCACCGTACTGTAAACTCACTTCCTGTGCTGTAGTTATTAGTAGCCCACCTGAGCTCTATCTGCCGGTTCCTAATTACCTGCTGCACAGAAAGGGAATTTATAGTTTGGTGCAGCTGATCATTTGGGTAGTAAACAAAAAAAAAAAAAAGGTCTGTCTTACTGTAATGGAATTGCGTTCTAGACAGCCCCTTAGAAAACATAGAACCCTTTGAATTTTATACTGCTAAATCATGCAGGGGCTCTGCAATAACACATTTCAGATAATGGACATTTTAATATATAGCTTTTAAATTCCTGTTTTATGTTGGGTTATCATAGAGACCAGGGACAGGAGAAGAATTAAATATAATATCATAGTTTTTAGTTTATTTTTTCTGTGCCACACTTTTTCATCAAAAGAAACCTTTGACACGGTAATAGGTCCCTGTGACAAAGTGCCCGCCCCTGTGTATATTATCTGTTATGTGTTGCGTGTGGTGTGTTTAAATGTTGGTGTATAGACATTGGTACACGGGATATAAACGGGTCTGTGTAACACGAATGTTTAAAAATGTATATGTGTATTTAGGCATGAGGATTGCACAGCACTTCACGTGCAAGTAAAATGTAGTAATATGTGAGCACGGGGAATTGCACTTTTTAATTCACGTGCTGGGATTCAAGTGAATAATTAATTGGTAATTGAATCCCAGCACAACAGTATATATAGATGCACGTTGTCACTTACTCGCGGTTGGGTGTTCGGGAGTGGAGAACGGGAGATAGAGATAGAGATAGAGATAGAGAAGTGTAAATATAGATTTCAATTGTTTGTGTAGCGTTCGACCACTCTGTGTTTTGTCCGTGTCTATTCGTTTTGTTTGTCTGTTTATTTTGGCGCGAAGTGCCGTGTCCTGTCTTTTGTTTGTTAAACCCTTTTATTTTACAATAAACTGGCGCCAGCCAGCGTCATCATCATTTCATTTCATCCGTCCTGTGTTTTGTGTATTTCATTCCTTTTCCTGGTTCTGACGCCGCCCACTTCGGCCGTCTCTGTGACAGTCCCCCAGTAGAACTTCACTATTCAGCTAAAAGGCATGCACATAATTACATTCTGCACAAGTCACAGCTCTGATCATTTTGACAAGCAGTGTGCAGCCGCCTCTTTTGTTGAGGCTATTACAGTGGTTTGCTTTTTTTTTTTTTTGCTGACAGCTACAAATCTTACTTTACCAGTGGGATACTGCAAGTGAATGTCTGGGGCCAGCAGTGAGGCAGGCAGGCAGGCAGGTGAAGTGGGAACAAGGACAATCAAGTGGAATTGTTTTCAAATTACACTTCAAAACCTTTTCATTTTGACACTTGGGTAATAACGTATTATGGCTGTTTTTAATACTGAAATATTATAAAATTACAATAAGTTTCCTCCTGCTGTGAAAGAGCACACTGTTACATGATCGATGTGACAAGATGTAAAATCCTGTTAAAGTCAGCTTTACCAGTAGCGAACCAGTAAACATCTGCATATCGGTCATTTAAATACAACCCACATTTCTGAACAGGAATGTAATTATACACAGCAAAAAAAGAGAGTCCTCTAAAAAGGAAAAGGGAAGTATATACTGTATTATATAAGCAATTAAATATAACACAAAACTAAAGTGTATAATTAACAACTGCTACCAAAAGAAAAAAGAAACAGAATGTTCTTTTCCGAGCGATCTTATTGCATGTGTGTGGGTCACCCTGACCCTTTCAGTGCACATGCTTGTTATAAACTGGCAGCCGCTGGTCCCTTTCTTGTTATTTATGTAAAGGGACGCCCCTTTTACAACTCCAGTGTTTTTGCATGAAATCCCCTGAGGGTGTGGGGAATCATGGTTCAGTTGTAAAATGAAAGTCTGTTCTGCTTGCTGGAAGTGCAGCAGTTGTGAGAGTGAGACACGGAGGTGATGTCAGCCCTGCGGAATGCGATCCCTGTAACCCGATCCCTGCTGTCTTATTTCTGTTCCAGGGTGTGAGCGAAATGTCCGTGGATGAGCAGACTGAAGCCCCCATGTATGTGTATGAGTCAACAGTGCACTGTACCAACATCCTCCTGTGCCTCAATGACCAGCGGAAGCAGGATATCCTCTGTGATGTCACAGTGACAGTGGAGGGGAAGGAGTTCCGAGCTCACCGAGCTGTCCTGGCTGCCTGCAGCGAGTACTTCTTACAGGTTCTGGCAGGACAAGCCAAGTATGAGTCCGTCAGTTTGCCGGAGGAGGTATGTCAAGTCACATTAAACTGTACTGCACAGATACTGGAGGTTTGTAGCCTTTTGGCTAGGTCACAGCCTCTTCTGACAACAGCGTCCCCTGGCTGATGCTGCTTCCTGTGCTGTCAGAGTTCTGAGACAGGTTTTAAGATATTTGTTTGGGTTGTGGCGGATCAAGCTGGGTCTGGTTACTGGAGAGCCTAGATGATAATATTAGAAGGCTCTGTTACAATAAAGTCTTCTCTCTTTTCTCTGTGTCTGTGTCCATTTGATTTGCAACTTAAATGCATCAGACCACGTAATCTCATACAAGAAGTTTCCATTCAGGGTGATAGTCCAGCAAACTGTAAAATCTTATTTAAGCCCAGTGGAAAAGTACTTCAGAAAATATTTTTAATTTGTCAGAAAATGCAGTTTGTTTTGCCAAATGTAATACAAATCTGTGAATACATTTGCAGTTCAAAGGGAACCGGTGTTCCAGTTGATTTTTTTTTTTGCTGAGAAAAGCCATTTTTTCATGAAATCAAGTAATGTGTAGCATTATTTATTTGGACTGAATTAACATATCATTGATTATTTATTAATCACATACAATATAAACATTGCTCCACATTCGCTCAATTTATAGTATGACTGCATATCTTCCCAAAGTGCTTTAAAGTTAATTGAACCAGGCCCTTGGTTTGCCAAAGGCACAGATCAGCTAGTGTTTCTCAGTGTAAATCCTTAATACAATGTCATGCATGTTAATACAAATGGGACTTGTGCTGTTCCAGGCTAAAAGCATGGTTAGACAGATGCACTGAAAAGGCCTCATTTACTAAAGGGAACTAAATGTAGAGTTACCGCGCACATAAAGTAGTGAGCCTAACATCCGCGATAAATTTTAATTTACTGCACCCTTTACTAACAGAGAACGCATTCATTTATGTGCACTCTATTTGGCTTATTTACATGCCGTGGTGCGCACTACATTTAGTGCGAGTGATACTTTAATGCACACAATAATATCCGAGACTACACGTGACCACCTTCATGTAAAAAGTCCCAGCAGTCCAGGCGTATCTTTTGGTCAGTAGTTGATTGTGAAGGTGGGGGTGGCTTACATTGACTGAAAATGAGTGATCAACAGACACAGCGCTCAGCAGGGACAGGCAGAGGCAACGTAAAGTGAAACTGCACTGCTAACCTTTTAATTTTAACATGTACTCCCATGTCTGATGTAAAAAAATAGAAAACAAGAAAAACTATTTCCTCTCTCCTTTAATGAGTATACAGTAAAAGTCATGTTGTGCAATGGCATATTTTACTTTTTGTTCTGCTTACTTGAGAAATATTGATTGATGAGACGTAGCCTCAATTCTCTTCCTTGTCGGCATTGCCACCCTTCAGAGCAGGCTGCATGGATCAGGGTGCCAGTGCTATCTGAGTACAATTAATAGCACACGTCCTGTAAACCTGTCCTCTGTGGGAAATTTAATGTAATTCCCTGTGAGCTTTAGCAAGGCTTTTTTTGTGTAAGTTGCAGTTTATTAAATAGTTTTCAGTTAAAGCTGAATGACATAGTTTAAAATAAATAGTTACTACTCTAGAGCAGGGGTGACAAATACGGCCCACAGCTGACAGAGGTAGTAAACTAGACAATCAGGTAGCACACAGGATCCATTTTCTCACACACATTCCTCATTTTGATTAGGATAGTGGAACAAAGGTTTGTTTAAACTATTTATTTTACCTTGTACCTCCATACACACTAATGATGATCACTTTAATGCTAAAGTGAACGTCCTTTAGTAAATACCATGTGAATACAGCTCATCTCATTATTCTGAGCTGGATGCTCCTTTAAATACATCAGCAGGCATTACTATAAAAATCACATATTCATTCTGATTACCATAGTGTGAAGCACTAAATGTAGTGCGCGCCATAATATGCCAAGTATCGCACGCGATAACGAATACATTTGCAAAAGTAAATACAGAAATCCTGGAGGCGCTGCACACTAATGTCAATTATGGTGCACCATAATGTTTTATTGCCCTTTTGTAAATGAGGCCCTAAATGAATGGGTGGTTAGCACTCAAGCATTCTTTTTAAATAAAACCATGCCATGCATCCCGGAAAGAAAAATTCAGTAAAAGCATATTCAGATCAAAACAAAATTTGCATCTTAACACAGATGTTTTATTTACAGCCAAGCCCAACTTTTGATACTGGCCATGAGTGCGAGCAATAAAAAGAGCCTGTTTTATGGCAGTATTTATCCTGTACTACACCGCTATGATTTACTTCTATCTCAGGTGCCCCCCCCAGCTTTAAACTGTACCCTCAGGGGTGCCACATTTTGTTCACAAAGACAGGAAATGTCTTGTTTTTATTTTCCTATCCTGGACTTAAATGAACAGAAACGTGGTTATCTGAGAGTGATGGGGACGAATATAATATTTGTGGGTATACACTGTATAGGAAAGACAGGCAGGACAGAAGAGGAGGAGGGGTAGCGCTATACATAAGAAACAGTCTTGAAGCCCAGGTGTTAAACCTGGACAAAGAAAATAAAACCGAATCAATATGGGTCAGAATAACAGACAAAAATTCAAAAGGCATAATAATAGGAGCATGCTATAGACCGCCAGATTCAGACGGTGAGCACAATAATCTGTTACACAATGACATTAGAAATGCGTGTAGCAAAGGAGAAGCCATACTAATGGGGGATTTCAACTTCCCCCAAATAAAATGGGAAAACCCGGTGGATAGCGCGAAGGATGAAATAGAAATGGTGGAAATGACAAATGACTGCTTCCTAACACAATTTGTGAAGGCACCCACTAGAGGGGAGGCATGCCTTGATTTAGTCTTTTCAAATAACGAAGATAGAATAACTAAAACAGAGGTCAGAGAACCACTGGCAAACTCAGACCACAACATGGTCTCATTTGAAGTGTTTTTTAAATCCCCAAAAGTAAAGACTAAAGTTAAGGTTTACAATTTTAGAAAAGCAAACTATGAAGGCATGAAACAGAGACTAACAGAAGTAGATTGGAGTAAAATAGAGAAAACACCCACAGAAGAAGGATGGTTGTTCTTCAAAAATGTAGTACTAGAGGCGCAAAACAATTATATCCCTAAAGTAGACAAATCTAAATGTAAAACTAAATTGCCAAAATGGTTTAATAGATCAATTAAAAAAAATATTCAGCGAAAAAAGGCACTTTACAGAGCATTAAAAAAGGACCAAAAAGAAAGTACGCAGAAAGAGTACACAGAACTGCAAACGCAAGTCAAAAAGGAAGTTAGAAAGGCCAAGAGAGAAATAGAAATGAACATTGCTAAGGGAGCTAAAACCAATTCCAAAATGTTTTTCCAATATTACAACAGCAAGAGAACATTCAAAGAGGAGATTAAATGTTTAAGAGATACAAATGGCAAAATCGTAGAGGAAGAAAAAAAAATAGCAAATATGTTAAATGATTACTTTTCACAAGTTTTTACAAAGGAAGATACTGACAACATGCCCCACATGTCATCCAGTTCCTATCCAGTTTTAAATAACTTTAGCATAACTGAGGCAGAAGTGTTAAAGGGACTAGGAGCTCTTAAAATAAACAAATCCCCTGGGCCGGATGAGATCCTCCCAGTAGTACTCAAAGAAATGAAAGAAGTAATTTACAAACCGCTAACCAAGATCATGCAGCAGTCTCTTGACACAGGGGTGGTACCGACAGACTGGAAAATTGCAAACGTAATACCGATCCACAAAAAGGGAAACAAAACTGAACCAGGTAACTACAGACCAGTAAGCCTGACTTCTATTATATGCAAACTTATGGAAACTATAATAAGATCCAAAATGGAAAATTACCTATATGGTAACAGGGTACTGGGAGACAGTCAACATGGTTTTAGGAAAGGGAGATCGTGCCTAACTAACTTGCTTGATTTTTTTGAGGATGCAACATCGATAATGGATAATTGCAAAGCATATGACATGGTTTATTTAGATTTCCAGAAAGCTTTTGACAAAGTCCCGCACAAAAGATTAATTCTCAAACTGAACGCAGTTGGGATTCAAGGAAACGCATGTACATGGATTAGGGAGTGGTTAACATGTAGAAAACAGAAAGTACTGATTAGAGGAAAAACCTCAGAATGGAGTGTGGTAACCAGCGGTGTACCACAGGGATCAGTATTAGGTCCTCTGCTATTCCTAATCTACATTAATGATTTAGATTCTGGTATAGTAAGCAAACTTGTTAAATTTGCAGACGACACAAAAGTAGGAGGAGTGGCAAACACTGTTGCAGCAGCAAAGGTCATTCAAAATGATCTAGACAAGATTCAGAACTGGGCAGACACATGGCAAATGACATTTAATAGAGAAAAGTGTAAGGTACTGCACGCAGGAAATAAAAATGTACATTATAAATATCATATGGGAGATATTGAAATTGGAGAAGGAATCTATGAAAAAGACCTAGGAGTTTTTGTTGACTCAGAAATGTCTTCATCTAGGCAATGTGGGGAAGCTATAAAAAAAGGCTAACAAGATGCTTGGATACATTGTGAAAAGTGTTGAATTTAAATCAAGGGAAGTAATGTTAAAACTGTACAATGCACTTGTAAGACCTCATCTTGAATATTGTGTGCAGTTCTGGTCACCTCGCTATAAAAAAGATATTGCTGCTCTAGAAAGAGTGCAAAGAAGAGCGACCAGAATTATTCCAGGCTTAAAAGGCATGTCATATGCAGACAGGCTAAAAGAATTGAATCTGTTCAGTCTTGAACAAAGAAGACTACGTGGCGACCTAATTCAAGCATTCAAAATTCTAAAAGGTATTGACAGTGTCGACCCAAGGGACTTTTTCAGCCTGAAAAAAGAAACAAGGACCAGGGGTCACAAATGGAGTTTAGAAAAAGGGGCATTCAGAACAGAAAATAGGAGACACTTTTTTACACAGAGAATTGTGAGGGTCTGGAATCAACTCCCCAGTAATGTTGTTGAAGCTGACACCCTGGGATCCTTCAAGAAGCTGCTTGATGAGATTTTGGGATCAATAAGCTACTAACAACCAAACGAGCAAGATGGGCCGAATGGCCTCCTCTCGTTTGTAAACTTTCTTATGTTCTTATGAACCAGCGCTGTTCTCCATTTACAATGAGCCGGTGGTGTGTCATTAGACAGCATCTCAAAAAGGAGGATTTAATTTAGCGTTTCATTTGTAATAAGAGCGTCATAGCACAGAGGAACCTGTGATAGGTGCAACTCACCATTAAGTGCAGCGATTATTGGCTCTGATGCATTTCAGTTAAATAGCATTTTTCTCTGTTTTTTTCTTTCTTTTTTTTTTTTTTCTAAAATATAGTGATCAGAAGTGCTTGCTTGCTATATTTAACCACTATTGAATAAATGCAGAACAGCTGATGGTGTGGAATGTGTTGCCCAGTTTACCCTAACTATATCTATGTACGGCTCTGCCCTAACCCTGAGACCCCTTGCTTACTCTATATCTTGTTAACCCTGAATACATAATCTCCTGTCAGTAAGACCCAAAATTATCAATTGTCCAAGAATGCAGATTAAATCCTTTCTTTTGGAAGTTCATGCGAGTTGCAGAGTTGCAGTTTTCCCCCATGCTTTTCACAGAATTATACTAAGCATTTAGCACAGCTTACCATGGATTGCCATGTTTCTGAATATGCTTTACCATACTGTAACTCTCGGGGCTTTGCCATGCATTCCTACAGCATGCTTTACCATCTGTTCACTATGCTTTATTACACTGTGTTCTGCTATAAGGGGGTGCTGTTTTAGATACCAGCTGATTTCACTCTTCATGGGTATAAGAAAATCTCAACACGTTTGGACAGTCTTACTCATGAGTAGATGCAATTTGATACAGAGGAACACCCTTTCTTTTACACTCAGTGTTCCACAGGTGATTAATCACCTTTGTGTCACAAACCTATTGACAATTAGAACAATCAAAAACAACTGAAAATAATAAGAAGTAATTATGTACAGAAACAAAAGGCAAAAGAGCAGACTTTTTTATATTATTTTAAACACTCAAAACTTTTTATAACACTAGATATTTATGCTAAGTTACTTTTTTACTTTTTACTCTGCAACTTGAATAATGAACAGAGATATATATACATACATGCTACAAAAAAGATCCATAGTTAAAGTCTTCATTGAGGCCATGTGGTGCAACAGAATTCAAAAAACATATCCAAAAAGTTTCCCTTCTCAAGAGTCGTTTGTCAACTGAGCCACCTCTAAAGCCGTTTCACTGTTTCCAAAGCCCAATATACCAGAACAGATATGGAATGTTGTTTTTTATTAAAATGTACAACTAAAGGATAGTTGGTATCAATCCTCCATAGTACTTTTGGGTACTCTTCATGGACAGCCACTCTGACCACTCGTTGAGTGAATTTCATCTGTACAATATTCTATATGTAGATGATGTGGCTTTTTCATTTTTACAGGAAGGCTAGAAGCCCTGCCTATTGTTAGTATAAATGGACTGACCCAAAGTTCTGTTCATCTCTTGGTTTAAATGATACTGAACAAGCTGTAACTGGCAGGTGGTATCTCCCAGCCACACAGCCTCCTAACATAAACATGCATGTCCTGGTAGTCCTCCAGCAGGAGTCTCAAGTGTGGCATTCTAACCAAGAGGTAGCGAATTATAAACCTTTGTAAAGGTGTTCTTAGACCAAATAACACCTTCATATGTGCGCTCTGGAACTGTTGATGAGGTCAGAAATCTTATCTCGAAAGAACACCCTCTACTTAGCGTGTTACTATTGTGACCTGCTATCAGGTGACTATGTAGGTCTGCCCTTTTCGCAATTATATGAACAACATTTGCTTTAAATGGGAAGAGCTGTAGGTTAGGGTTTTATAGTGGTGCTTTAGTAGTAGTAATGTTAGGCCTTGGCGCTATCCGGCAAGCTTTGCGTGCCTATACAGTAACTGTAGGATCTCATCTCAGTGCATGCCTTGTCACAGGTTTCTAGCAAATAGTGAAAATCAAGCAATCCCATTTATAAAAATGCTATGTGCAATACAATTGCTTTTTAAACAGAAGTAAAAATGTCTTGATATGCTTTACTGTTAAAAACAAATCATGTTTCGGGGGGAAGAAATGACAAGAGAGGGATGGTTTTGGTTTGTGAACATATACAAAAGTTTGCTTTTCAAAGTCTTTCAAAGAGCTGCTTCAGCCACATACTGTTCTGTTTTTGACTTGTTATGCCTGTGCCTGGGGGAATTTGCGCAGGTTATAGCTACGCCCAGTCTAGCAGATAGAATTCTCATATGTTTCCTTTGCTTTTAATTAACCTTCTTCCTCAGTCCAAATACCATGTAGTGTGGATATACACTGTTCCTGATTCAGTATGACTGCACTAGTGGTTGTAACAGGAACCAACTGGACAGGACATTGCATGCTGTAGTTGAAGACACAAGTTAGCATGCTGGGACGAGCGCGGGCCGTTTACTAAGCACAGCACAGCAATAAGGCAACAGCACTGGCCATTGGTTAAAATCATCAAATACTGTAGAAAAGCTTAGAAAAGCATGTTTTTTACAGGCTGTGATTGTGATAGACTTAACAGTACTGTCTGGAGGGGTCTGATACCTTTACACATGACACTTCTGAAAGTTTAAAACCTGCGGTCCTAACGTGAAACTAAATAGGACATTTTGAATCCTGTCTGTATTTTGTGTGGCAGCAATACTATTTTATACTGGTACACCTGGCAGAAAATATGTGTTCTCATGAAATGAATTGATATCAGTTACCATGGCTACAGTATGTTCAAGTATTTTTTTCTTGTAACACAAACTGTTTTTATCACAATTTAACAATTTAGACCCCTACTCATTAACATATTAGAGGTTCACAGGTTCTCTTCTCCCCTTCAAACTTCAGTCAGCTCTCAAATAGTAAAGAAAGGGTTTCATTAACTTTTTAAAACATTCCACTAAGGATCCAGGAATGTTGTGTGTTCCTGTAAAGCGGGATGTGTCTTCACAGTGTGCATCCAATTCAGAGCCCATTGTTAGTCAGCAAAGTGAAGCTTGCTTCGCCTGTTTCGCCTCATGTGGGGGTCGTTGTTTTACAGGAAGTTGGCTGACAGTCACTGCCTCCCGCCTTATTAGTATGCATGACATGGAGGAATATGCTTGAGCCCATTTACATAGACTAGCAGTTACTGAGGCTGATGTAAGGTCTCGGGAGAAGGTTCTATGCCTATTGATTGCGCATTTGGCTGCGCTCCTAAACACGATGTTTGAATTTTTATGATGTGTGATGTGTTATTCATACAGTTTCCTGCCCTGTAATGGTATGGTATCAGTTTGCCAGACGCAGAGCAGTGCAATCTAAAAGCCCAGGAGCTTACATTAGCATAAAATGCCCCAGATCTGTCAGTTTGATTAATTTGTCTCTTTGTCTGCACTCTATACAATAAGTGCTATTAACGGCTGAAACGCTTCATGTGTCAATGTCGCTCCTCTAATGACTTGGAATTGTGCTTTATTCTCTCCTTTTCAGTATTATTTCTCACGTTTAGCATTCCTCTCCAGTATAGATTTCTTTTCCTCTCTCCCCGCTTCGCTCCTTCATTAGTTTGCTGGTCATAACACCAGAGTGATCACATACGGTGCCTGGTGCACATGAAGATGTGATCCGGGGGCAGCAGCTGCTGATGTAAGCTGAAAATAGATCCAGCGTGCGCTCAGCACTTTTCCCAGTGCTCTTCTATTTATTAGTAGCATTCTCAACAGAGCAGGACTCAGTTCCTTTTTTAAACAAGATGACTTTCACCTTCAATGACAATGGACTGTTTTTTGTGATGTTGCATTTGGTTGCTGATCCAGTAGCTATGCATGTATATGTGTGTTTCGTTTTATTGCATTAGAAAGAAGTGTTTCATTGTTTTATGTTCAGATTAATTTTTTTGCCAGTATAGGGAGTAATTGCCTCTTCCAGTTGCTGGATATAATAAATCCACTCTTGAACCCACAATGGAACTGAACACGGGACACCTGATACTAATGTTGAGAGGGCTAGCAAGGATAGCAGTGTTCTGTGTAACACTTAACGGCAGGGGTTCCTCTCGAAGAAATAAAAAAAAAAAAAGCTATTCAATACATCTGCAGTATATACGTATATAGCACTATTGAAATTCAAACAGTGTATTTTCAAGCTACGTTGCCTAAGAGGGGTTTTATGAATGCAGCTTGTAAGATGAACATCTGTTTTTTTTCTTCCCTCTTTTGCTGGATAAAGATCAGACACAGATCCGTTTAACAGATACAGTAGACTTGGCCAGGTCCCCTTGATTACATTCCCGTACAGTAGCGCTCCCTGTTTATCCAGTCTGTCACTGCTGTTCTAGAACAGGGCATTCCTCCTCCTAGTTGTTTCTAGGATATTGGCAACCCACATTTCTTCTCTTTTATCT
This sequence comes from Polyodon spathula, assembly GCF_017654505.1. Lineage (NCBI taxonomy): Eukaryota > Metazoa > Chordata > Actinopteri > Acipenseriformes > Polyodontidae > Polyodon > Polyodon spathula. The sequence goes on along the minus strand of NC_054538.1, from coordinate 4,303,618 downwards.
GATGGTTTTACAGTATATACATAATAATAGTGGATCTAAATACCATCACTGCCAGGCATACTTTCACAGGTAATAATCCACAAAAGCCAAGTAGCCTTCCTGCACATACATTTCACATGTATAACAAGCACAGCTTAAAGGGAAAGGAGTAGTGTATGCAGTAGCTGCTGTAGCTGGGTAATCAGTTGGTATTTGTCTTAAGGAGACAGCAAACAAACGCATGGCATTGTCTTCTCAGTTTGACTAGCAAGCCATCCCCCCCCCTGTGACTTCACCAGCTAGTGCCACTGTATTCAGAAGCCATTGCATTGTATCACTGGAATTGAAGAGCACCCAGCACAATAATCCAGCAGTCTCTGCATTAAATACCAACATTCCATTCTTCACACACATTTCATGGAAAAATAGAAGTTCTGCACCAGTCAATTAAATAGATCATGTTTTAAACTTGAACTACTGTATGCTTTACCCTTCTGTTCTCCACAGATAGGCTGTTCATATGTTAGTACAATACCATGTTTGAAGATGATGGTGATGATAGTGCTGGGTCAGCAGGTTTGGTCAGAATTAAACTAGATATTAAACACTTGGAAGCTTTGTTCATTTTACATGAAATGTGCTTTTATAGTATATAGCACTTTGTGACACGCTTCTACCTCACACAAATTCAAATTGCATGGGGTTCAGTATTGCTCAGTGCAGAAGGTAATTGTACATTTTCTAAATGAATGTGATAAACTGTTAATAATTTCAAATAAAATTAAAAACACAAAGCTTACAGTGTGAATAGATTGCACCCAGCCTGGCAGCCCAGTGCTGTGCTAGCTTTTATTTACCTGTGTATATAATGATCAGTGCTGACCTGAAAAGATTAACTGGTACTTTACAGTGTTTGTTTTTGGACATTAGAATTGTCAGGTTATCTCACCACACTCAATGTTTCAAACAATAGCACTGCTGATGGTAATGCTGGCAATTTCTCTATTTTTTTTTTTTTTTTTTTTTTTTGCAGGTCACTGCCAGGGGATTCGGCCCATTGTTGCAGTTTGCCTACACTGCTAAGCTGCTACTCAGCAGAGAAAACATCCAAGAGGTCATCCACTGTGCAGAATTCCTGCGCATGCACAACCTGGAGGACTCCTGCTTTCGCTTCCTGGAAGCCCAGCTCCTAAGCAAGGAAGATGGTGTGCTCCTTTGCCGCAAGGTGGCATCTTACCCCCGATCCCAAGATGAGAACTCGGAGGAGGAGGAGGAGGAGGAGGAGGAGGAGGAGGAGCAGGATGAGAGCATGCAGTCTGAGACCACCAAGACCAGTAGGCTGCTGGAACAGGAAGCCATTGCTGTGCCGATTCCCGATGTGTTCCAGGACGGCAGGGCAGACTTTGAGAAACACAGGGCATCGGACCTCCCGCGCTGCCCCAAGTACAGGAAGTATCAGCTGGCTTGCACCAAGCACAGTAACGATGTATCACACACCAGTACCTCAGGTTTTCCAAGCACATTCAAGGAAACGAGCTCCGGCAGCAGCAGTGCCCCCCACAGCCAGGGACTGTCTTTGGGACAGATCAAAAACGAACCTCGCGCCGAGGAGGAGAGCATCTCACTGTGTCTGTCAGGGGATGAGCATGAGAAAGAGAACGACGGCGTGGCAGATATGGAACTGGACTGCAAGCAGCGCAGCCCCCTGTACATGGACAGGCCTAAAAGCAAGTCCCCAGCATTTCTGAGGTCTTTTTTAAAAAAAGGGACCGATCTGTTAGGTTTGCCCAGCACAGCACAGCAGCTTTTTACCAACAGACCAGCCTGTCCCCAGGAAAAAGTAGAAACTCAGGGTGACCACAAAACTGACTATGAGACGTACTCTGGGGGCATGGGGCTGTCCGTGGTGTCCCAGAAAGAGTTTGCCGGTTTCCAAGTGGGATTACCGTTAAGGACTCTCTCGTGTGACGGAGTATGCAAGCAGGAATCGGAGCTGGACCGCAGGAGCGTCATTTTTTCCTCAGTTACAGACGACCTACAGGAAGCTCCGGCGCATTTGTACCCTGGAGGGAACTCCTTGGATACAGAACTATCAGAACACATGCCAAAGGGTCTGTGGCCCGGTGCTAGCTCCCTTCCGTGCTCACAGACCTACTCCCCCAGCGGACTTCCTTCCGAGCCCATGGTGCAATGCAGGCCTCGGCCCAACACCAGCTGCCCAGTGCCAATCAAGGTGTGTCCCCGTTCCCCTCCCTCGGAAACGAGGACCAGGACTTCTAGTTCCTGCTCTTCCTACTCCTATGCAGAAGACGGAAGTGGAGGTTCTCCTTGTAGTTTACCACAGTTTGAATTTTCCACCTCTCCCCGGTGTCTCGCTACCGATCAACAGGAACAAGGTATAGCGGGCGAGGCCATGTATAACCAGGTCAGGCCCAAGATTAAATGTGAGCAGTCATATGGCACCAATTCCAGTGACGAGTCTGGCTCATTCTCAGAAGGAGACAGCGAGTCGTGCCCTGCTCAAGAAAGAGGGCAAGAGGTAAGTGAAGAAAAAAAACAACAAAACCCAGCAAAAATCGATAGAATTTAGAAAAACATACAATGAAACAATTTCAAGCACAGTAGTAAAGATGCGTTGAAGGCTTATGAGGAGTGGGGTGGGGGACTAGCATTTGGTATCATAGGAACTTTATTGAGTTGCATTAAGCACAAAATAATTCACCTGGAATATAGAGATATGGGAAAGTTGTTTTTCAGCTGTAACCATCTTAATTGCAGAAGTACATACATTGTATTGTTTATTGAATATGTCCAGTCTATTTAAGAGGTTACCAACATCAGGCACGATTGCATAGTGGAAGGACATATCATAAAGTAATTGAGAGCATTCACCCTTTCTGCTAACCATGCTGTTTGTGCTGGTACAAATCACTTCCACCCTCTCTATACAGAGTGCTTTGTTTGTTTAATTACGTTTGAAAAGGAACGCTTGCATAATTACTGTGCTTTAATAGTAAAGGGCTCTGATTAATAACCTGCTACTGCATCCTTTCTGAACGGCTCTAAACAGAAACATTGTTGAGAAGAGTGCAGGTGTTGACAGCCTCTCCCAGACAGAGCGAACACCAAGCCTGCCTCACAGCGCTGGCTTAACAGTGAATCCAGGAGAGGAAGGAAGCTGTTCAACTGCAGACTAATATCAGAAGGCAACAGTCATTCAAGGCAGTACCAATGGTTGCTTGGCTGTATTGTAACAAGGTCACGGGTTACAGTGCCAGTTTGTGAGCCAGCTCCTTTATAATTAAATACAAAATATTACCTTCCAAACCCCCCAGCATGCTACACTGTTCTTTTTCATTGTTTATTTTGACTAATAGTAGTAAAATGTGTTGTCGTTAAAAGTTTTTGTATTTTAAAGTTCATTGATTTGTTGCTAAATTAAGTACAGTATAGTGCCAGTAGCGTATTTCCTTTCAGTAATTCTCAATGAAACAACAGCATGCGTGTCAGGCAGCTAGGAGGTAATATTTAGTAATACAGTGAATATTAACAAATATATGAATCAGTTACTTGCACAGGAAGTGAGATGTCCAGAAAGCCAGCTCCATCGCAAGAACTAGTGTTTTCTATTCTCGGTATGATGCATTGCGGTCTCAGTATTAATAAGCAGAACACGTATGGTAGAGTTGAAAACCGCATGAAATTGAGTTTCAGATCTTTGTCTCTGGAAGCCCTTTAGGATCTGCGTTTCTGTGATGCTGCTGGAATGCACAGAATGTATCTATTTTGGCCGAGCCCAGTGTATTCTCTGATAGTGTAAGCTGAGGCCCTCTTTGTGCCAGAGAGGAGTTCTGAAGAGTTTAAATACACTAATCTTGGGGTCATCTGTATAACTGTTAACTGGTTACAATTTAATATTGATCATGATGCTTTCATTGTCTGTATTTATCCCTTTTTTTAAGACACATTTTATAACAATTCACTCTTTCAGTCATTTTTGTTTTAGTGGTTTGATACAGTAACTACATTTCACACCTCATATATTTAAAAAGCTGCTTTTACAGATTTACTGTACTATCTTAAGAGGAAATATCCAAAAGGTCATCCGCTGTGCAGAATTCTGTCTCCATAACCCATTGACCATGAGCATTTACATGCAGGGTTATTTTCACTGGGGATGTGGGTTCTTAGTCTCTCTTGACAGCTCTGTATTTACAAAACAAATAATAATGTAGGTGTATGTATTTTAGTTACAAATACTGTATAATTGCCTACTTTATTTCTTAACATGCTGCAGCGTACTGCAGTTCCTTTCATTAATTTCATTTCATCACTTATTCCAAAAAAATATCCCTGTTCTTCTTAAATGGTTGTAGTATATCTGTCACATTCACTATATTCAGAAAAACAACAAATATGACTAGGCTTTGCTTTACAATTGACACTTGTCAAAACAAATTCGATTTTTGAAAATTTTTGCAGTGGATGGGGGGTTGGTGTTCCGTTCCAAAGCTGCTCAGGAGCCACAGTTTCACAGGTGAATGACAGGAGGGGTACAGTGGGTGCAGTGCACTCCAGTAACCCGATCCCATTATTTAATGATAGGGCAGTGCCACACTGACCTGCTTAATGATTAAACCAGAAGATCTTTCAAGTGGCTGCAGACACTGCTTGAATAGCAGAGCAAGACAAATAATGATGTGGTTTTATTTTCATGTGTCATAAGCATCGTCATGCTGCTTGTTAGGCACTGTATTTTTATTTATTTATTTGGTTAGTTTTTTATTTTTCATTTCTTTTTGCCATAATGAACCCAGTTTCAGAATGATTGATTGGCATTTCAGGCACAATTTGTCATCATAATTTTATTGCTGAGTTAGTTTTTGTATACTTTCATTATATCACTGTGTCTCACTACTGTACATCACCGATGTTGCAGACTACAATATTACAGGGATGTAATTAACAAGAATACAAAACTGAAACAAATAAAATGTCCAATTCTACAATATTATTATTATTATTATTATTATTATTATTATTATTATTATTATTATATTATTTATTATTATTATTTTATTATTATTATTATTATTATTAGTAGTAGTAGTAGTAGTAGTAGTAGTAGTAGTAGTAGTAATAATAATAATAATAATAATAATAATAATAATAATAATAATAATAATAAACATGTTATAGTGATACTGATCAAATTGATATTACCCTGTTCTTCAATAACTGTCCTTAAATGCATCAGAACAATGTAAACATGTATTTACTTATCTTACCAGTACCTTATGGTAGTTGTCAGTATTAAAGCAGATCATGTCAATATTCTCTACCTGTGGGGAATCGTTCCTCTGCTCCAAGCTGAGCGCTTTGCTGGCAGACCCTTTCCTTTGCTCTGCTATTTCACCGAGGCAATTAGCCTCAGCATCACTGCAGACTGCAGTGTCAGTGGCTGTGCTTCAGCGAGTGACAGCAGAATGCTTCTTCAGGTCTTCTAAATGTGGGAGCCAGCTGATACTAAATCACTTGTATAGTCATGCCTTCTAGTAATCCTGTGACACGTTGTATTGAGAGGGTGGTAAATAACACTCTCCTGGTTTAATTAAAGCAGGCATGCAATCTGCTGGTGTTGCTGCTCTATCACTTTACTCCTCCCTGAACTGCAATAATGCAGATGGTTAAAAGATGACTTGTATTCTACTGATGGATAGGTAATATGCCCAGAGCCCGATTGCTTAATAAACAGTACTATGGTCATTCTCAGGTACACTGCAGTATTTTAATTTCGAGTCTCTTCTCACATGTTGGTAATGCAATGATGGTGCCATCTTCTGGCAGCAAGCAGTATTATACAGGTACTTACTTGTTATTCTGTACTCACATTCTTGCCTGTGAATTTGTTATAAAAATAGATCCCTGACATGTCTTCCGTAATACATACATTAAACAGCCTAAGTTTCAGTCACAATAGGAAAGACAGCATCTCACAGTTTCTGATACATTGTTGATAGTAGGCGCTTGATTAGCAGGGACAGTACTTCTGTATCCAAGTCTGCACAAATTACTAAAGGAATGAGAAATGTTCACATATCTCTCCAGAACTATTTGTAATTAGTAGTATCCAATCAGTTCTGGATACCCGTGGTGACCCTGTTTCATTTTTTAAACAAGACTTGCTCACCCTAAACAGCAGTAGGCCACAGACATCCCTGTTTACTACAGTGTTTATTGTGCCAAAGCTTCAGTCAGTTTGTTCACTCTTACATTTGTATACCATAATTTTAAATACAGTGCAAACAAAAGTATATTTGGGATCTTAACAGACTGTTTCATATCTTACAGGTCAAGCTTCCTTTCCCAGTGGATCAAATCACAGAACTTCCAAGGAATGACTTCCAAATGATGATAAAAATGCACAAACTAACCTCGGAGCAACTGGAGTTCATTCACGATATCCGACGGAGGAGTAAGAACCGCATCGCGGCTCAGCGCTGCCGGAAAAGGAAACTGGACTGCATTCAGAATCTCGAATGTGAGATCCACAAATTGGTATGTGCACACCAAACAGGTCATGTGCCTTGAGAATCGGAGAGACGGGCTGTCATTGAGCCAGTACAGAATCTGCAGTGAACAGGGTGAAGTTAGGAGGGGAAATCAGATCAGTTGCAGTTATGACCTATTCCCAGCTATAGATGTTAAATAATACCCATATATGATTGGCAACAGCAGTTGCATTAACAAGTAATGTTAAAAACAAATCAGAATTTGGCTCTATAAGCTTGTCCCTTTTTAGCACACTCTCCTGAGGATAGCCTTAATCACACACAATACATCTTCATACGTCATGAATTAGATCCAGCAGCGCGCAGAAGAAAAAAAAAACGCTTCTGACTTTCTCTTCAAGGGAGTTCTCTTGAAATATTAACAACACAATACAAGTACTAGGTTAAAAATGACTATAACGCATTAACATATTGTATTCCAAGCGAATGTATTTCATAATCATTTCAAACAAACACTGATTGACTGTTGCAAAGGCATACATAGATTTAGGTGAATTCTGTTGCTCACCAAAGCCAGTGATGAGTACCTTATCTAGGTCTGCAGCTCCTCATGTTATGTGTTATGTTGAACACCAAGCTATAATTAAAATCCACCTTCCCTACTCACCCACAGTTCTCTTTGAATTCTAGTTTCTGCTGCTGTGCAGTTTGTACGTGGGTGCATATTGTTTCCATGATTTGACAGATTCCATTTGCCGTTTACTGTGTTTAAGTAAGCAGTGGCGCATGATTGGATGTGTGGTAAGACCTGAAGATATGTCTTACCTCACACCTTGGAGGAGATTTTTGCTTTTCGATACTCAAGTTATTGTTTTTCTGTAGCTGATGACCCACAGACATGCTTTCATCTTCACAGGTGATGAGCCCTTAGTCGAGCAGTGAGACAATTCTTACTGCACGGTCCTGTGATTTTGTTTAGCCAATCAAAGCATTTAATTTATCCAAGACATTCTGTAACGTGTACAGGAACACAGTTTAAGTATGATTACAATGTGTTGTATCAGTGTCTTTATAAATGTAATCACGCTGGTTCTAAAAGCTGCTTAGCCTAACAAATCCCTTTGTCCATACACAGTTTAAAACTCGGAAACTACAGTAAGTCAAGTAGACAAAAGGTTATGCCTCATGCCTTCATCAGTGTTATAAACCTGTATAAACTGTATGTATGACTGTATGTATGAACCTCATTAAACTAAATCAAAATGGAATGTTGTTGAAGCTGACACCATGGGATCTTTCAAGAAGCTGCTTGATGAGATTCTTGGATCAATAAGCTACTAACAACCAAACGAGCAAAATAGGCCGAATGGCCTCATGTGTAAACCTTCTTATATTCTAAATAATCCTATTGTGTGTTGTCAGGTCTGTGAGAAAGACAAGCTGCTGACAGAGAGGAACCAGCTGAAAGCCTGCATGGGAGAGCTGTGGGAGAACTTTTCATGTCTTTCCCAGGAGGTGTGCCGGGACGTGCAGCTCAGCCCAGAGCAGATCCAGTCCCTGCAGAGGTACTGCCCAGTCCTCAGGGCAGCAGATCAAACAGGCGCCACCGCCACTGCCAGCATCAACCCATCTTCTTCCAAGACCCCCTCACTGGGCTCAGAACAAATCTTCATGAATTCTCAGTGCACGGGGGAAAGCACGCAGTGCTGCACAGAACCAAGCCCCACCCAGCTTGGGGCCCAGTGGTTGCCTGGCAACGGATCAGAAAGCTGCTTAGGAGGAGTCCCACTCGGTGAACACGAGACAGGTACTTACCTAGAAAGGGGGCCTTCCCTTGAACAGTGCAGTCAGACAGTCACTGTGGACTTCTGCCAGGAAATGACTGATAAATGTACAACTGATGAACAGCCTCGGAAGGACTGTAGCGAATAACCGTGGGTTCTCCCCCATGCCTGGTAGGTCAGTCCAGTTTTGTCGGTCAGCTTCTGCCAGTGTTCATTGGGACTTTCTTTAAGAGAAAAGGTTGACACTACAGTTGTCTTAACAGCAGCAATACTGTTCTCCAGGTATTCTCTCCTCAGCATAAAAATGGGACTTTAATCCTCACTATGGTGCTACACCTTGTTCATACAAGGAACTCAGCAGTGGCAACACTGTTTTTACATAATAGAAATGTATTCACAACAGGGATGGGCAGAGAACATCTCAGATTTAAAAACCTCTAAGGCAGCAGTTCTTTGTCTCTCTCTCTGTCTCTGTCTCTCTCTCTCTCTCTCTCTCTCTCTCTCTCTCTCTCTCTCTCTCTCTCTCTCTCTCTCTCTCTCTCTCTCTTTCTTTCTCTCCGTGGCCCATGTCACGCCGATGCAAACTCAGGAAATTGTTCTGAATGTTCAATATTGTTCATAAGATAAATTACAGTTTCTGGAGGCAGATCAAGAGTTTCATACAGCAGCTAGACTGCTCATGTTCATATGCAAGAAGCTCTTCTGCATCCCTCATTTATAGCATTTCTACAACTGGAACCCTTCACATGTCTTGCTACAGAACTTTGAATTTAAACATTCCTCTTTTTGCCTTTTACAATGCTAAAATGAAGAGAAAAAATGGGTTTAATAAACAGTAGTTCGGTTTCCACACATCAGCAATATAATTTTTTTCTACTTATTTATAAAATATTAGAACGCTTGTTTGGCACAAAGTTTAATGTATATATGTGTGGCACTGCCATAGGGTGCCATTTAAGCATGGTGACTTCGGTCATGTAGACAGAAAAAGGTGTTTCATTCACACTAGGCTTGAGTCAAGTATCCGTACTAGGGGCACACAGGTGCTGTCAATTCTTAGTTCTGCTTTCCTGTCTTCAGAAATGTCCTAGTATTTCTACACTCAGGATGCCAGCCTTGTAATGGCCTACACGAGTTGAGTGTCGAAATGAGAAATACAGACCAGGAAACAGGTCATGTAAGGTGAATATGAACTGATTACCTAACACTGAGTAACACAATAATGAGGTCTGTTATTTCTGTTTGAATTCATAGCAGACGATTATATAGGGGTGATGTCCAGGAGAGCAGGGCGGATCATGTAAAAGATTTGAAAGTAGAAATAACATGCTATTTAAAAAACAAGCGAGAGGGTGAGTTTTTGGCCATGTTTCTCATCAGTGTAACGTTATTCAGTGTTCATTTTATTTCAGTTATTGCAAACAGTTGGCGCTTTGGTATAAACATATTATAAGCTGCGCTGCAGTCTCTTATTCTGTACTATTAGACTTTTGTAAGTCTTATCAGCTCCTTTAGAAATCTTAGCACTTTTATTATCAAATGCTCTGAGCACTCAACATGCAAATTCAGCTCTCGGGAATGGGGTATTTTCTCATCTAGAGTTGTGAAGCCCTGCAAAAATGGGAAAGAATGCACTTCATTTGGCACTTATAAAGATTGCTCCCCCTTGTTATAACAAAATAGATTTGTTTTCCTTGTAAACTTCATTATATGCTTGTGCTCCCAAATGTATTGTAATTTGGAAAGAATTTGTGGTTAACGAAGAAACGGTCATACTTGTAGTGATACCTGAGATGATCTGGTTAAGAATCAGTATTTTGAACTCCCAATCTAATTGGAAAGTATTATTTAAAAAAAAAAAAAAAAAAAAAAAAAAAAAACACCTTTTTCATCTGGTCTGTTACATCTGATTCTTAAATTTCTGAGATAGTGACTGATTAACATTCATCTAAACTGGAAGCTCCTTGTTATAATGTTGAATAATGTAGTTCTGTGCAGTTACAGGAATGTCTGATAATCATTTAACCATGTTAGCACTCTTTCATTTGAGTCCACAACAAGAGTTCTCCAGCTGGTTTTGCTTGTTTTGTTTTATTCAGGAAACAACAACACAAAACAAAAATACAAGTATTTTTTATCGTCTTCAGTATTATATAAAATTTTAAAAAATGGTTTCCACAAGTTAAACCTGACACAGCATCAAATCCAGCATGTCATGGGTTAATAATCATTAAAATGGAAATTTAAAGCTTTCGTTAGTTAGGATGTCACTAAGGAGAACGCAGTGATTCTTAGTATTGCGTCACAATTTCCGCCTATTTTGATTATATATATTATATATATATATATATATATATATATATATATATATAATTATATATAATATATTTTCCTGCTGAACTGGATTGTGAAGAATGTTAAGTGAACCCCTGATCCTTGTAAAGATCTAATTGAAAGACTGGCTTGTGTTTTGTGGCTTGTTCCAACGGTTCTTCAACCGCAACTACTCATCCTTTTTACAGCAGCAATAACATGTGAACCTGGCATTCATGTACTACAGACAACCATTTTCAAGGACTCTTACTGCTCACACAGCTCTGACCCACTGCTCACACAGCACTGCTCACACAGCTCTGAACCACTGCTCACACAGCACTGCTCGCACAGCTCTGAACCACTGCTCACACAGCACTGCTCGCACAGCTCTGAACCACTGCTCACACAGCTCTGAACCACTGCTCACACAGCACTGAACCACTGCTCACACAGCACTGCTCACACAGCTGTGAACCACTGCACACACAGCTCTGCTCACACAGCTCTGAACCACTGCTCACACAGCTCTGCTCACACAGCTCTGAACCACTGCACACACAGCACTGCTCACACAGCTCTGAACCACTGCTCACACAGCACTGCTCACACAGCTCTGAACCACTGCTCACACAGCACTGCTCACACAGCTCTGAACCACTGCACACACAGCACTGCTCGCACAGCTCTGAACCACTGCTCACACAGCACTGTTCACACAGCTCTGAACCACTGCTCACACAGCTCTGAACCACTGCTCACACAGCACTGCTCACACAGCTCTGAACCACTGCTCACACAGCTCTGAACCACTGCTCACACAGCTCTGCTCACACAGAACTGCTCACACAGCTATGAACCACTGCTCACACAGCACTGCTCACACAGCTCTGAACCACTGCTCACACAGCTCTGAACCACTGCTCACTCAGCTCTGAACCACTGCTACCACAGCACTGGTCACACAGCTCAGAACCACTGCTCACACAGCTCTGAACCACTGCTAACACAGCACTGCTCACACAGCACTGCTCACACAGCTCTGAACCACTGCTCACACAGCTCTGTTCACACAGCTCTGAACCACTGCTCACACAGCACTGCTCACACAGCTCTGAACCACTGCTCACACAGCTCTGCTCACACAGCACTGAACCACTGCTCACACAGCTCTGAACCACTGCTCACACAGCACTGCTCACACAGCTCTGAACCACTGCTCACACAGCACTGCTCACACAGCTCTGAACCACTGCTCACACAGCTCTGAACCACTGCTCACACAGCTCTGAACCACTGCTCACACAGCACTGCTCACACAGCACCACTGCTCACACAGCTCTGAACCACTGCACACACACACTGCTCACACAGCACTGCTCGCACAGCACTGAACCACTGCTCACACAGCTCTGAACCACTGCTCACACAGCATTGCTCACACAGCTCTGAACCACTGCTCACACAACACTGCTCACACAGCTCTGAACCACTGCTCACATAGCACTGCTCACACAGCTCTGAACCACTGCACACACAGCACTGCTCACACAGCTCTGAACCACTGCTCACACAGCACTGAACCACTGCTCACACAGCTCTGCTCACACAGCTCTGAACCACTGCTCACACAGCTCTGAACCACTGCTCACACAGCACTGCTCACACAGCTCTGAACCACTGCTCACACAGCTCTGAACCATTGCTCACACAGCACTGCTCACACAGCTCTGAACCACTGCTCACACAGCTCTGAACCACTGCTCACACAGCACTGAACCACTGCTCACACAGCTCTGCTCACACAGCTCTGAACCACTGCTCACACAGCTCTGAATCACTGCTCACACAGCTCTGAACCACTGCTCACACAGCTCTGAACCATTGCTCACACAGCACTGCTCACACAGCTCTGAACAACTGCTCTGCTTTTGTTAAGCTTTTTTCATTGACGTAAATGCATATGTTGGTGCTTTACTGAACTGTATTGCAAACCAACAAAACAGACTCATCAGGTAATAAAAAGGGAGACTAGAACGAGGTGGGAGATCAGCGATAAGGCTGAACGGGGGGGGGGTCATTACTGATCCTTTGTTGATCATCAGTACAATAATAAGATTTTTTAAAAAAGCTCAGATTGGGCTTCGGTTATATAACACAATGAACGTTTTTGAACCTGCATTGCAAAACTATAAGCTATAGATGTATTATTTGCATAGCAACGAGTGTATAGAATGGGTCTGGCTTGTATTTGATCCGTTAAATTGCTTTCTTCTGTTTACTTGTATGAAGCAGCACCCAGAGAAACAAGAGAGGCTCCATAAACCCAGTGTTAGCAGGCTTTAATAATGAGAATGATTTTGAAGCAGGCTTTCATGCCACCAGGTAGACTCCTGACAAATCTGTACTGTATATATCAACCCAAAAGCAGGGTGGAGTCCACAGTGCGAAGTGATGTTACTTCCAAAGGGAGCCCCTAGTTGCTGAAATAGGAAAGGGGTTTATCCAGTGAATTTACACTCTGCCTGGGATCTACGTATTGACCTTCATGGCAGGTTTCTGCTGCGCCCCTACTTTTATCCTTCGTCTCATATAAAGCTGTTTGTTTTTTTCATGTAGTAATCTATATGGGATTGACAAGCGTGTATGTTGTCTCAGGGTGCCTATAAGGTTTCAATCCAGCATGATTCTGGAACAGACAATGTTTTGCCGTTGCTGTTTTTACTGCAAGTGTTTGACGCTTTTATATTTCACGTTGCTCCATTAATTTGATCCTTTCTCAAATAAGCAGTATTGTTAAAGTCTGAGATTAGCACATAAGTAAAACCTACACAAAGGGCTATGTGATGTATTCTTTGGATGACTTGTGTGAAAAAACATTAATTGAGTTTCATTTTGTTAAGCCTGTTTGCCAAATAACACAGAAAGGCTATTTCTATCTGGAGATTTTATATATATATATATATATATATATATATATATATATATATATATATATATATATATATATATATATATATATATATATTCCATTATGTCAGAAATAAATGAACTACTGAAACAAATTGTAACCTTGAAGTGGGCTGATGTTAAGAGATTTTGTTAGATATTGCTTCTCATGTGTGTGCAGCAAAATACAGAATTGAGAAGCAAGGTGGCAAATTGCAAATGCAGGATGAGTAGAAAAGAAGTCAAGTTTGCCACCTCCTATGTGTATAAGGCTGCTTATCAAGTCAGCATTTCTACTTGGTTTATTAAGAGAATTCTGATTGCTGGAATCTGGTTGCTAAACTTGATACCAGTGTCCTCTCTTGGAAGACAAAACACCAGAGGTATCATATGTGCCCTGTGTCCCAAGGTGTAGCATTTCTGTGGGAATGCCGGATTCTCCGTGAAAGACTGTAAGAGGCCAGGTTGTAGTTATTTTCATGTATTTCACAGCCTGGCTTGAGACGTGTTTGTTTCAGAATCATGTGGCTACAAGTGCACCTCCAATCTTTTGCCTTACAATTTTCAGAGGCCATATTCACAACAGGGTGAAGTCAGTGTGCAGGGGCTCCCAAGCCCTGCCCCAGCTCAGCAGTATGGACTTTTCCACACTTATCTACCTGTAAAATCCTTCATACCTCTCAAAACTGCTCAATGACTGTATCAAATTGCATCAGGTGTTTTTTCTACATGCTTTTTACACAGATTCTATGGGATTAATGTATTAGTAAAATTTGGTGCATCATTTTTTAATGTATTGGTTCTAGGCTGGTAGTGTGCAAGGTTGGGTTTTTTTTTTTTCTTTCTAGAAGAGTGTTTTGTGTTTATATATGGTCAGTATGATATAGCTGTTAATGCTTATTCTGTTACTAGGAAATTGTACTTTTTTTTTTTTTCTAAATGCTATGACCCCAGTGGATTTAAATACTTCTTCTACTCAATGTAAATACATTATTGTGCAAAAGAAAATCCCCTTTTCATTCATTTAAATTGCTAGTGTTTTCAAAAAGTTTTTTTTTTTTTTTTTTTGTTTTGTCTAGACCCCATTTCTGTTAATGTAATAAAGAACATATCGTTATGTATCATACACTGTTGTGTTTTTGTTTTTGTCTGGATGTTTCATACAGTGGTAACACGTAACGTTTACGCAGTTCACGATTTCTAACAAAACTAGTTCCTGACGTTTATTGTTTTCAGGGCGATGTTTTTAGGTTAGTTTTTCAGCGGGTCCCAATCACAGTGACGAGCAAAAGCTGCCCCCTTGTGGTAAACGGAGCAAAATACATTTAAAAGGGTACATCACGTGTGCTAATGACCATTAGGAAGTTTTCTAAAAGGTTTTTTTTTTTTTTTTTTTTTTTTTTTAATTATAACACTAGAGGGATCCCTTACAAAATAAATAAATACATTTTAGGAAATAATTTAAAAAGAAATCCATTGTGATGCTGAACTTTTTACTGCTAACAGCGACACTGACACACATTTTAAAATAAAAAGCGTAACATTTCTAGAAATGTTTAAGGGAGGGAAATGTAAGGTACATCTCATGTATTACAAGTAACGCAAACACACTGCACTGCACTATTACTGTGCCTGCTGTGTAGGTAACGTATTGAATATTTGAGCATTGTTCTCTGAAAGCGTGAATGTTAACTTATAAAGAACATTGACCTCTGTAAAAATGTATCTATGCCCTGTCTAAGAAATGGTACGATTTCCAAGCATTTTACTCCTGTCTTTTAGTGTTACTCAGCAGAGAAACAAGTTGACAGTGCTTAAGACAATCTATATTATTTAGTTATTTGGTTTGACAGGCGTTTTAATTATTATTTTTTTTAAATAGGAGTTAATAGAAAGTTTGCTGCTCTGCCGGTTTTGTGATTGAAAAATTGTTGCCGCTACAGCGAAAGCTGAATTAACTGCACACGTGTGACGGCCTACACACGGTGGCATTCACTTATACAGAAAAATAACAGGTTAAACACTTCAGTTGTAATGTCGTGTTAATACAGGTGTTACTGTAATAGATGCCGAACGACAGTCCAGACTTTCTCTTGAAAGGTTTCTGTTGTAAAGTATTATGTTGTTGAAATGTTTATTAATAAAAACAACATGAATTACGAGCATAACAACATTTTACAGTAATGGAGTAATGCTATTTTACTGTTGGTATAAAGCAGACTTGGCACAACAAAAATAAATAAAATAAAATTAAAATAAAAAAACTGACGTGATTCTCTGTAATGAGCAGTCCAGTCACTGTCGTGTTCTTGCCGTCTTGAAATGACGATCTTGGTTTTTCATTTTTTCATGATGGAAGAAAGCTCTAGTAGCATACTCTAAAACAAACAGAAAAAACAAATTATTGCATGTCCATTGTATGGTACAGTAGTATCCAAATACAGTGCTTTACCTATTTGTTTGTGTTTTATATGTTCTAGCTCAAGAGCCATAACATAGAGTCCTATTTTACCAGCTGGGGAGGTATAAACCCACAATCCAAAATGCTGGTTACATGAGAACACACAAGTCCGAAAGTGTTCCCGTTTTCTGCTGCGACATACAGATATGTAGGCCAACAGAAAGACTAAAATGCAAGCCTCATTATAAAACCGCTAATCCATAGTGGCCATTAGCTTTTCTTTTTCTTTCTCGGTGATACTAGATATGTGATTTTGATTTGTGATATTTCAAGTTTAAGTTGGGCATACACCAACATAAATTTCATACAAATCTCTAAAATGCGTATTTATGTACTTTACAATGAAATGATTGTGTTTTCTGTGCGACTAAAGTATATTCCCAACACATTGTATTATACATTTGTGAAAGTGAATATGTGAAATCTGATTACTTTATTCTTTAACATTTCATAACAATCATATAATACGTACATGTTGTTCCAAGGGTGAAACTTAACTATTCATATTTGTATTTCTGCCAGAAGTCCAGAAAAATCACCCTTTTATTTGATTCCTTGGATTTGTTTTGTTTTTTGTTTTTTTTTCCAGCCAGTAAGTGATTGTCACTGATATTAAATCGTTTGCAACTTCAAAAATCTAGCTTCAGGAAATACTATATAGTACTTGCAAGTGTGTATTAAAAAGTAGACATATCTAAAACGCATGTCCCGTCCGGTGATCTCATATCTAAAACACATGTCCCGTCCGGTGATCTCATATCTAAAACGCATGTCCCGTCTGGTGATCTCATATCTAAAACACATGTCCCGTCCGGTGATCTCATATCTAAAACGCATGTCCCGTCTAGTGATCTCATATCTAAAACGCATGTCCCGTCTAGTGATCTCATATCTAAAACGCATATCCCGTCTGGTGATCTCATATCTAAAACGCATGTCCCGTCCGGTGATCTCATATCTAAAACGCATGTCCCGTCCGGTGATCTCATATCTAAAACGCATGTCCCGTCCGGTGATCTCATATCTAAAACGCATGTCCCGTCCGGTGATCTCATATCTAAAACGCATGTCCCGTCCGGTGATCTCATATCTAAAACGCATGTCCCGTCCGGTGATCTCATATCTAAAACGCATGTCCCGTCCGGTGATCTCATATCTAAAACGCATGTCCCGTCCGGTGATCTCATATCTAAAACGCATGTCCCGTCTAGTGATCTCATATCTAAAACGCATGTCCCGTCTAGTGATCTCATATCTAAAACGCATGTACTGTCTGGTGATCTCATATCTAAAACGTATGTCCCGTCCGGTGATCTCATATCTAAAACGCATGTCCCATCCGGTGATCTCATATCTAAAACGCATGTCCCGTCCGGTGATCTCAGTGAGTGCGCTACTTGCCATGGACATTCTTCGCCCGGACGGAGGCGCCGTCATGGGGGGGCTTTCTCCTTTTCCCAGGTGCTTGGATTCCGACCCGGAGCCGTTCCTGGAGTCGGGGCTACCCGATCGACTTGGCAGCTTGCTCTCAGATACCACCTTTGAAAGAACACTGGCCTTCCTTGTGGAAGGATAGTGCCCGCTGTCTGGGGAGTCGCTGCGGTCTTCTGCATAGTCCTTGCAGCAGCTGACCCTGCTCTGTTTGTAAAGAGCATTCCTCTCAGCAGCTGGGATCTCCAGCTGGCTCGACTGGAACGAAGTTTTAGGAGGCAGGGCAGCTTGCTGTAGCTGATTCGAGTTCTCTCCGATGCCGTTCTGCTGGAACCTGTTGTTGGAGTCGTCGCTACTGCAAGAACGATCCTGGGCTTCTAATGTGTTGCGACGCTCAGAGGCTTTATCCAGGCGTTGCGCGTGGAGCTGGCTCTGACTACGCTCGCCTAGTTGTCTAGGGTGCTGATTGCTAAAGGCGTCATGATCACGGTCATTTTGGTTTTGCCTTAGGATCTCATCCTTCGCATCATTTCCTCCGTAGATCATCTTAAACCCCGCCGAGGGCACGTAAATCGGTACAGGGTCCAGCTGGCCCTCCTGCAATATTTTGTAACTTGTCTGAGTTAAAGGAACCATCTTGTGTGGTGAAGAGTTGGTCAGTATGCAGACTTGCTGGACCATGGAGTTTTTCTTGGATTTGTAAACACTCAAATCTTCCTCTGTGCCATGTCTGACGGTTCTCCCGTAGAGAGTTTGCTTGATCTTTTTGACGCCCAAGTGAGAGATTTCGAGGATGTTCAAAAACAACGAAACAGCTGCAATACAAAGCATGAAAAACATGAAAATGGTCTTTTCAGTTGGCCTTGACACGAAACAATCCACAGTGTTTGGGCAAGGCATTCTCGTGCACTTATATAAAGGGTCAAACTGAAATCCATATAGGACATACTGGCCCACCATGAACCCAACTTCGACCACAGATCTGGTTAGGATATGAAAGACGTAGGTGCGCAACAGAGAGCCTCTGAGCGGAGCTTTGTTCACTTTCTTTTGCTCCTCCAGCTTTTTCAGCTCCCTCTCCATCCTCTTGTGTTCTTCAAGTATCAGCTCAATCCCTTCTAGTTCCGCTCTCAGTTGGACCGCCTTCTTCTGTCTTTCCTTCTCTAAAACCCTTAACCTGTAAAGCGCGTGGCCCATGTACACCAAGGAAGGCGAAGAGACAAAAATGATTTGTAAAACCCAGTATCGGATCAGGGAGATCGGGAAGGCTTTGTCGTAGCAAACATTCCTGCAGCCGGGCTGCTCCGTGTTACAAATAAACTCAACCTGCTCGTCATCCCAGACATCTTCGGCAGCGACTCCCAGTATCAGCATTCGGAAAATGAAGAGGATTGTCAGCCAAATTTTTCCCACTATGGTGGAGTGAATGTGGACCTCCTCCAAGATGCTCCCAAGCAAGTTCCAGTCACCCATTTTCAGTCCCACATTTCTTCACTCTGCAAAACAAAGTCAAACCATATATTTACACACACACACACACACACAGAGCTGTAGTCAAAAGTGTCCATACCCCAATGGGAATTTATAATTTCTAGAAATTTCTCAAACAAGTAATTATAGGAAAAATCTTTTGCAGCAAAAGTTCTGCTTTTGAGGAGGAGGGGAAAAAGTTTTCAAAGCGCTTACGCACTATTTTTAATAAACAAGAACTAAACAAACTAAAATAAACACCTAGCTCCTTTTTTTGAGTACTAACTAAAACACAAACAGGAGCCTAACTCAAATAGGACATCTAAACTGTTTACCAGTTTAAAAACAACAAAACAAAAAAAATAGGTTTACACAAAACACAATTCACAAAAAGGCAATACACTTCAGCATGATATCAAGCAGGCTCCTTCCTTCACACAGCAGCCCCGAACAGACTGGCTGCATACTTTTAATACCCTGCACCTGGCACTAATTTACAGTCAATACCAGGTGCAGATGATAATTAACAATTAAACAATAATCAAAAACAATGATCATATTCAGGATTTTCAGCCCGTGTCCTTCTGGGAGGTGTAGTCCTGTTCTCTCTCTCCCCGGGACTACACTTTCTCACACACACACACACACACACACACACATATTATATAAACTGTTTAAACTGCACTAAAACCAGACTTACATTTCAACAGTGGTGTAGATCCCAGTTCTCAGAAATACCCAGATTGAGCACGTGGCCACATTACACTGGGAAGTTGATCAAATGTTCTGCAGTTTGATCTCTTCCAGATCTAAATAATTTTTCCAGCCACGTCGCTTTTATTTTAAACATCCAACTCAGCTCAGAGAGGTCGTCCTTACTCTCAACATAGCGTTGCCAAATGTTTCCCCGAACTTTGGTAATGCAGTGTTCAGAATATATAGTGTTCAATCATCAGATGACAGGACTGAGCCCTGGAGAAAGAATTGCCAATCAATCATTGAAAACAGGGCATCAACATAGTGCAAATCCTTAACACACACTGCTCTGCACCCCGGGGCCTAACATGAACTTACTGGTGCCATCAATATGCCTCTAATGCAGAAATATGTTTTATCTGAAGCAGTACTATGTATACAGTTTACATAAATTAATATAGTAACTGGCCCAAATGTATATAAAGCATTTTTAAATAGTTTAATGTTTATGGTTTGAGACGTTTAAATCAAATTATATATACATGGCCATGACTAATCTGGTTTCTAAAAGTGTTGTACAGCCAGGCAAGATGATCAATGAGTCATGTCCGATTTCATAGCCAACTGCCTGATCTATTTTAAGAGCCACTGGCTTCATCTTTCGTTCAAATGAATGGTAGAGACCTCTTGAATCTATTTTTAGCACATTGGTTCTCCACTTTGGAATGGACCCACACACTTTGCGATACAAAAGCGTCTTTGGAAATCATTGAATAATTGTTTTATTTATTTTCTTATTGTTTTATGTAATACAGACTAGACACGACAATAATTACGCACATGATGCGTTTATTGAAAATATGTATGCTGGGTACACTAGTGTTTTGTGAATGGGTTCTGCACTTTTCTGATAGTGCTAAACCTGCTTTTTGCTGAAAGCCATGGATCTATAGTCACATAATCAAGTCACCTAGTGGCAAATAAAGGCTTTTATTAAAATACAACATGGATACATTTAAACAAATTGCACTCATTAGGGCATGTAAAATGAGAAGAGATTGATGTCAATGAGGTCTTCCAAGGGCCCACGCAATGCTAGGCCAGCTGGAGAAGCGGCTTTAGGCAGCGCACGTACCAGCAGTAAGACAGGAGGCATGTTCATGTAAAGACAACACAAGACTGGAACGTGTCAGCTATAAACTTTATATGAAACTTGGACAATGAGGACTTCTTTGCCTTCAAGAAGATTACATCAACGTTAAATTCAGACATGGGCCAATACATAAAATAGGGAAAATAAATTAACAAGAATATTAAGAAATTATTTACAACTTAAACTGTACATGTTTTACTTGTTGCCGGATTTAGCAGAAACAAAGTCCTCATAAAAATAACATTTTATAGAGAAAAGAAACAAACAAAAAAAATGTACTACTTATTACATTACCAAATATTCATCCAGTATTTGAAGCAAAACAATCTGGATACCTTGAATGAAATCTTCACTTTATACTGATTCCAGTACATCGATGCAGATATGAAACAAACCACTTATGTCTAGAAAACACTGTACAATAGAGGGAGGGGTGGTCGGGTAGCAAAAAAAAAAAAAAGTTTAATGCTGTTGCATTGTCCCAATATTGGATGGGTTGATTTAGTAAGGGTCCAAAGCCATTTTCTAAAACCAGTGTTTTAAAAAGAAGACAATGTTTAACTGAAAATGGGAATTGCCTATCAACTGCCTATAATCAATAATACAATGTTTGCATACATTTAATGTTATATTACATTTCGGTTCACAGTATATTAGCATAACGTCTCCCAACGCTTTACACCGTCTTACTGTTGTGAGACTAATGACTGCTGAGGTAGACCTTGCTTCTAGACAGATAATTGTATTACATTTGAGTTCCTTCATTTCCAGTTACTGGTGCACTGCTCCGCTGTGCAAGGAGTCGATACTGGAAGAGGATACAACCGAGGTCTGCAAGGAATCTTCTTCCACACAAAGTACAGTACCCAATAACTTCTCATCCAATGGAACCACTCATTTTACAATTGCTAGGCTTTATGCCATTATTACATAAAATACAAATGTGAACGTACAGGAGCACACACCTTGCTCTCTATCTAAACAAAGAAACGCTGAACATATAGCAAGGAAACAATTTAACACATTTCAAATTGTTTTGTTGATTTTATTTACACATCCTTGGTATAAATCAGATGGGTAAAGAAACAAATACTGCCCAAATGTGTAGAAAATTCTGTTCTGCTAAGCATATTAGTTATTTTTACAACCATCAAGTTTTGTTTTGTTGTTTTTTTTTTTTTTTTTTAAACTTCAATGTTTGGTGGATTAACTAAAAAGTAAGATTTCCAGATGCTCTGCTCCCTTCACTTTAAAGGGCAGAGTTCCTGAGCTCCAGTGAAATCGGCTGCAAAAGCAGGCACTAAAAGGGAGGCATACAGTAGTGAAACATCTACACCATTCTTGCTACCAGAGAATTCGCTCCCAGTCCTACTCACTGGCAATCAGGACTGTCATCAGATTTATGACCCAGGATTTTTTAAATAAAAATACACAGTAGAACCTCAGAGTTACGAACTGACCGGTCAACTGAACATCCTTTTAGCTGGAAGTACGAGATCATTCAACCATGCCTACAATGCAACCAGCATCCAGTTTTAAAAAGTGCAGTGTTAACTACTGATATAGTAAGAACTGGGAAACACAAACGTGTTGCACTTTCCATTGAAACGTGTCAGTGGTATCATGGGAATACGATAATCGGGAAACTGTCGGAGATTTAAAAAAAAAAAAAAGTCAAGAAAATAAACTCCACAGTTTGCAAAGGAGGAGAAAGACAATAGAGCAGTAAAACGGACACATTGGATGCAAATCTGAAGACAAAAGCATGCTGATCATGAAGGCAACATTACTGTACCAACGAAAGTATCCAAACAGAAGTGAGGCTGACTTCAAAGCAAGAATGAGCCATTTTACTAGGAGCATTTTAGTTTTAAACAAAGCAAAGTTTGTTTCCCCCCCCCCCCCCCCCCCCCCCACCCAAGCCAAAGGACTCTGAATGACTTAAATGTATTTTGTTTTTAAAATAAAATAAAAACAAGCATGTTAGTCTAGCTTTTCCAGGATGATTTAATCTGTGTTTTCGCTAGTTACAATTTGCCAACAAGTTAAATGTAGCCTTTCAAACCATAACAATACGAGTATTGCATTTCTGTGCTGTATCTTTGTATTATTCACTAGATTAAGGCTGTAGATAGCAGTTGTGCACATTTTTTAAAACCGCTAAACTCATTTTCAGAGTTACACACATGCCAGACTTACGAACAACCTTCCTTCCCAAGGTGTTCGTAAGCCTGAGGTTCTACTGAATATTAAAAAAAAAACCAACAAATAAAAATAAAAATTATGATGTAAAATAAACACAGGATACAGAAAATGTTAGGTTATCATTTTCAGTAAATACTACAGGGTGCTAAATAACCTCTCATACTGAAAACATTATCATAATTAGGCTTCAAAACACCAAACAAATCAGGGACTGACTGAGCTCCAATTGGACCACACACCTTGTGTGTTCCTAAGCAGCTTTGGGGCTATAGCCTATCCTCATCACTAGTGCAGGCAGGCCCCGGTCAGTGTGATTAACACCAGGCTCCCAGCTGCATGTCCCCCAGGTGTTATGTTCTTCTCTATACACACCACTGGAGTGCAGAGGGTTGGAGCACAGGGGCACCATGCCTAGTTCTTTACCTGCAGGTATGAGCCAACACATTCTTTTTGTTTTAGGTGTATTTATTGCACATATCCCCACAGAGTTCAACAGCTAAATGCAGCTGTTCATTTTTTCAGACTTCTTGAACAGTTTAATCAGCTGGCCAAACCTCTCATAAACCTGCAAATACAAAAAGAAACAAAAACAGTTAGGATCACAACAAAAACGACCAGGACAAACAAAAATAAAAAGCCCTCCTGCTTAATATCCTGAGAAACACAAGCAAAGAACTGCTGTTTGCAGAAAAAGAATGAAACAATTTCAATAAAAAAATAAAAAATAAGAAAACACACACACACCCACACAAGAAAAAAGACACAAACAATAGAACCCCAGAGTTACGTACACCAAACTTCGTTACTGACTGGTCTACCGAACCGCACTTTCAACCCGAAGTATGCAATCGCTCTATCGTGTGTAATGCAACCAGACAGGCGCTCCTACATACGCAATGTGCTGGTCATGGAGAAGGCAAAATTACTGTACACCTGCAGATGCATTCAGAAAGAGGAGGCCGATTTCAAAGCAAGTGTGGGCAATTTTACTGGAAACATTTTAGTTTTAAACAAAGCAGTTTTTTTTTTCAAGCTAAAGAAAGCTGAATGACTGAGCAAGCTGCACAAATGCATTTTGTTTAAGAACAAGCACAACGTTAATCCAGGTTTTCCTGGACGTTTAAATCTGTGTTTTTGCTACAGCTACGATTTCAATGGTAACTTCAATTTATCCTTTTTCCATTTATAGTACTGTTTTAAAGACTTTAGAATCGTAACAATATGAGTGTTGCATTACTGTGCTGTATCCTTGTATTATTCTCCAGATTGAGGGAGTAGGTAGCAGGTGCACACATTTATTAAACTATTGAAAACTCATTTTCAGAATACTTATGAACTTATGAACAACCTCCATTCCTAAGCGGTTCATAACTGAGGTCGAACTGTATATATAAAATAAAATAAAAAATGGGTTATTCCTCAAGTGAATTAAAACAAACCCATGCTGTTTCTTACCTGAGATGGAGACTTGTTCAATCTGGAGGCCAGACAGCAAAATATTTTTTCAGATGCTCCTTGCTTCTTGATGTTAACCAGAATAGCCCGGTCATCATCCCTGTAGGACAGCAGGAAACACATTAACGGCACAGAAATCAATGAGCTTGACAGATACAAAGTGACACCATCTCATGAGTGTGTTAGCTGAACTGAAATATAAAAGGTCAATGTGAAACTATAAATAAAACAAGCGGATATGAGGATCAGTAAAAACCAATGAGATGGACACCACTAAACCTGTACCCAAGATGCAAAAGTCATTATCTTTTGTTAAAACAAAAGATGCTGATAAATACCATAATGTGTGGGTTTATCACACAGTTATTCAAATCCTTTTGCACAAACAGCACCTCAAACAGCGCAATAATAATGGTAAGGTGATGAGAGAAACAGCTTTATAAATGTACTTACCTTGTCCATGCTACCAAAACCGCTCCTTTCTTTTTGACAAGATTCTTGGCTGACAGGCTGCTGGGTGACTGTGCAGAAGAGGATTTCCTACACTTCTTTGTGCTGGGGGATTTTCTTCCTTTTTCAGAATGACTGCTTCTTTCTTCAGACTTCCTTTTCTTTTTCCTCTTGCCTTTGCAGATGGGGGTGGCGTCTCTTTTTGGTTTCTTTGCAGGGGGCTCAGAATGGCACCTCTTCCGCTTGTTGCTGCCCGAGCGCTCGCCACCGCACTGCTCAGACTCACTGTGGTCTTGTGATCGCCCAATTGGCAGTGAGCAGTTATGAGAAGCCCCCTGATCAGAAGAATCACCCTCCTCAGTTTCTGATAGTTTCCTGGCAGGTCTTGCAGGCCAACACCTGCTATATACATCAGAACAATCTGTATCTTGATTAGAAGCAGGACTACTCATTACATTTAAAACCTTTGATGAACTCTTTTTCATTAAAGGCATATCGGTACTGTCACACAAAGCATTTATGATTGTTTTACCAGCAGTCCCATTGCAAACTGCCATAGCTGCGTCTGTTTTGTATGGTAGCATTTCCTTATCGTCAGAGGGTTCAAGTGACTTACTCCTATTGCTTAGAGACTTCTGCTCAGTTTCTGAGGGGGCAATGGTAGACGTGTGTCTGATTTTAACAATAAAGTGGTCATTGGATCGCTCCATAACCACAGCCTGCATTGGCAGATGGGGTTTGAACTGAAAGCCAGGTGGAATGGCCTGGCTGGGACAGGTGATGCTGCTATCGTAGCTGCTACTGGAGTTGTCCGAATCCAACGCCAAGTGGATATCCTGCTCAGTGACATCCTCCCCATTAAAAAGGGCATCTTCACTATAATGGGCATGGAGGACGCTATCCGGAACAGCAATGACCTCCCTGTATTCTGGCTGCAAAAAACTCAGGTGACTGTCTGATTTTAGTGGGGAAGGGATGGTGAGGGAAACCGCCAGATCTTCTGTCAACCTAGAATGGGAGATTGACCACTGTGGAAGTGAGACACATGCAGCTTCTGTATCCACTGAATTAGCACAAGGGACTTCCAACATACAGCTCTCATCTAATGCAGCTGGGTTCAGTGGTAGCCCGATTCTGCCACCAAAAGCAGGGAATTTCTCAGGGCTGACAACAGACCAAGGGGTAGAGGCTGAGACTTTCATCGGTGTTAAAGTCTTGCTCGGGGTGGGTAGCATGAACAACTTCTCTTCACCTGGAGCTGCCTTCCGAGGAGTCCCAACCAGCCAGCTGTGGCTGTCCCCCCCAGAAGCACTCTGCTCCAGCAGGTCAGACCCCTGCAGCAAACACTTAAAGATCTCCCCCATCTGAGAGTCTGTGGCCAGGTTGAAAGTCAGGCTGGATGCCTGCTGCTCTGTTAAGATTTGAAAACTGAAATCTGATTTTTCAGGGACATTTAAAGGTTTCCTTGTGGTACATGTGGCTGGGTTTATTGTGGGAGCAATGACTTTTTTAGACGAGTCCACTGTGTTTAGTGTATTAACAGTAGATAAGCCAGAGTTTTGTTTGAAAATCTTATTCGATGGCTCGATATTATTTTTTGCTTTATCCTCCTTGTAGTTATTTAGGTTTTTGCCCCTACTTCCTAAACCAGTCTTTGGGGATTTTAAGTTTGGGGACTTAAATAACTTTTTCTGCTTTTTCGAATCAGATTTTGGTTCAGTCTCTAAGGCCTTCCTCTTTGCTTTGTTGACCGGTGTCTTTGGCGATTTAATTTGCGTCTCCTTTTCCTCCTTAGTTTCTTTCCTCGTATGGTCTTTATCCTTCTTGCCCTTCTCATCCGAAGGTTGCCCCAGATCAGCACATTCGCACAGACTAATCAGAGCAGCCTGGAGTTCTCTGAACAAAAAGTCAAACTGCTGCTCCACAAAGATCCAGAGCTTGCTTTTGAGATTGGGAGCCTTCTGCTCAAAGATGCGACTGACAATACCGTTGTTGGAAATCTGCATCAGTATTGCTGTAATGATCTTGCAGAGTATGGACTTCAAGGTCTGTTCTGAATTGGACAGTTTGGAGCAGTTTAGATTCCTAACAAACTCTGTGAACTCCAAAAGGGACATTTCAATGACGTTGTAGAATGTTCTCGCTGGAAAGTTTTTGTGTAGCTTCATGTACTTTTTCCTTATTTGCTTGCGTATAAACTTTAGCATGTCCATAACCTCAAGTACTGAGGAAGGATCTGAGTTTGACAAAGATGTCAGAACAGTTTGAAAGCGTCTCTTATTTGAAGGGGATTTCTTTGAGGGGAACTGAGGGTTTTTTATTGCTGTTGAGTTGGTTTTGCTTATCTTTGCAGTGCTGCCTTGCAAAGCTGCTAGTTTGACCTGCTTAGCTGGGGTTCTAGCCTTAGGACTCCTCGGCTTCTTCCCAAGCCCGGGACTCTCTTTTATCTGGCGAGTACAGGGGATCACCACCTGCTTCTCTTCTTCCTCTCTGTCACTCACAATTTCTCCTTCTTCTAATTCATCCTTTACAGATGACGATGAGGAGCTTCCATCTTCCTTTGTCTCTTCCAGATGGCTACATTCCGGCTCCTGAGTCTCCTTGTTCACTTCCATAAATTTTGTTTCTGGAGTGAAGATTTTAAAAATGCCAGACAATTCTTTAAAAAAAAAAAAAAAAAAAAAATTAGTGCTGTATGCAAAAAACAATACCATGAAAAAGAAGATTTACAATAAACATGTTAACTCAGATTAACATGTAGAACAAAGTTTTTAAATACTGTAAATAAATTAACATGCAGTGGCATGCATCCCCTGCCACTGCTGTAAAAACAAAATGAGTAACACTGAAAAGTGGATCCCCATGTCTTGATATACACTGCACTTACAGTAGAACTACAACTTTGGCACACAAACAGATGGATAGGTGCCTTCATATACGCTCAAGCTACAATACACTCAATAGCTTTACTAAAATATGTCCACACCAAGTTTAATCAGAACTGAGTAAGTGCTCTCAAGATATATGTAAAAATGTCAGTGTGACTTGCAGATGGTAAGGCTGAGACAGACCGACAGAGTCCCTCCATATACCTCTTAGCATGAAGTGGTATATGGACACTCAGCTCAAGTGGACAAGGAGTTCTCAAAGACAGTGGGACTAACAGACTCCATAAACACAGAGCAACTTATATTTTATATACCTTGCCATACAAAAAGTTCCTTAGCAAGGTCATTTGTGACAACCTAATTAGCATTTATGCAAAACTCGTTAGTGTGAAATACATGCCTCCACTATGTCAGCCCCTGTCTTATAAAGGAAGCTTTTGTTTTATTAAATCAATAACAAAGAAACATAATACAAACTAAAAATAAACAGTTTGCATACATACCCTTGTCTAAGCTCCTTACATATGGTGGCTTGCCTGGGCACCCGTGCCTTGGACTTTTCTTCAGGGGTCGAGCGGGGCTCCTTAGGGGGCTGATAACCTCTGGAATGTGACTTACAGTTTTCAGTGCAACGAGCAAAGAATCCTCATCATGAAGCAGCACTTCTGCAGGGCCTTTCGGCAGAGCCTCTGAATGAGACAGTCCAATACCCAGTGTGTCACATTGACTGGAATCTGGCTGCAAATGACAGCTGGTCGTATCAGCGAAGGCTCGATTTCCACTCAATTCCTGCAACATGGATGAAATGCTACTTTCTTCCTGCTGTGCAGACAATCCACTCCAAGCTCTGCTGCTTCCTTTTATTAAATCCTTTTTTGTCCGATTGCAACTCATATCCATGTTTGAACTGCCATATTCTCCTTCAGCTGTGAAATCTTCCTCGTAATCTGAATTTTGAGTTATTTCTAAATTGTTTTCTTTTATCACAGTGTTGTCAGAACTTTGTGGTTCTGTTTCTATGGTGTCAGTACTGGATACTAAATCTGTAGAACTATTACTTGACTCTGTGTCCATGGTAACATCTTGGGATGCTGTGTTTATAACAGTACTGGCCACATCATCTATGGCAACAACCTGGGCCTCTGCTGTACAATTGTTGTATTTTGTATGACCACTAATGTCATTGAACTCAATATCAGTAGTAATGTCATGGTCTGTATCTACAGAAATGTAATTTGTTACAAGGTCTACAACTAGGTGATCTCCATTATCTGTAGTAATTTTGCAGGCTTCAGCATTTAAGGTAACGGTGGGAGATTCAGTATCTAACTTATCATTTCTGATTAATTTGTGGGCCTCACTAACTAGGGCAACACAGTATACATCAGTATCATTGTGGACCTCAGCACCTACAGTAGCAGCAAGAGCTTCTGTTTGCACTGTATCATCACAGGTCACAACAGCAGCATCTACTTCTGTATCTACTGTTTTAGTTTCTTTTAAAGATATAACATCTTGCTCCATCAAACTGAGAGGGAAAGGGATCTTTTCACTATCTGCATTATCGGCGGCTGGGAGACACTCCAAATCATTTTCTGCGACACAGTTTGTTCGTGTCTTTTGAGAATGAGTACTGAGAACCTCCGAAACCTCTCTATCCTGTTCTGATGATTTGCTGCTTGTTTCAGCCTCATCTAGCACAACGTAACCATTACCAAAAAAATCAGACTGTCGCTGTTCCCCACTATCACCTGCCAACTCTCCCTCTCCAGAAAGCCTCTTTTCGAACTTCCCTTCCATAGTGGACATCTTTGGTTTTTTCACAGGTGAAAGCGTGAGATTAAGTGTTTCCATGAAACACAGTTTCCTATTCCTGCCATTATCTTCTGTGCTGTTTTCCTGGCCCGATTGACCATCATTGACTGCAAGTTCTTGCACTGTGCTACCCTGGATGTGAACCCCGTTTTCTGACTCTGCACTTGTGTCTTGATTTGCAGACTTCTTTTTAGGTTCAGTGTCTTTTCTGCAGACACTGGAATGAAGCTTGGTTTCCTCATGCCTGCTTTTCTCTTCTCTTTTTTGGTCCCCTTTCTTTTTTTCTTCTTTCATTTTACCCTCATCTTTCCTTCTCTCCTCTTTACTTTTGTCTCCCTTGCTTCTTTTCTTCTCCTCTTTTCTCCTCCGCTCTTCTTTTCTATGTCTGTCTCTGGTGGGGCTCACCTCTTCCCTTCTGCTTGAAGAGGCCACAGCTTTGTCCCTGTGTTGGCTTCTGAAGGAACTGCTGGTGTGCTTTCCTTCTCTTATGCTGGACTTTGGGGCTCTCTTCTCTGACCTTTCCTGGTCTTGACTGTGATTCAGATCCTGCCGACAGCTGCTGCTTACCAGTTCACGGTCTTTCCAATGATTTTCTGAACTGTCCAATTCACTAGATAGATGCCTTGAACTCTTCCCCTTCCCAGATCTCCTCTGCTGCTCTCTCTCCGTGTGAGCACTTCTCCATCGGCTTTGCTTTTCCCTATCTTTTTCCGACTCTTTAAACTCTCCTCCTGCCGTCTGTCTCTCTCTTGACCTTTCCTCTTTTTTAGCACTGATGCCAATCCTAACGTTGCGATTTCGTTCCTCCTGGAACTCTGTTGTCCGTTTTTCTGTAACAGTCAGTTGCTTTGCAGTAGTTTCCATATAGGACTTGGTAGCGTGTTTGTGGACTTTCCCAGCTGCCTCTCTGTGCAAGTGTTCCATGTCTCTAGAATCATTAATACAATTGTCACTAGAACACAGGACTGGTTTATCAGATCTCAATACATCATGACTGGATGGTATTCTGTTGTGACGGATTGGCACGTGAGCTAAACAGTCTTCTTGTGCAGTTCCAGTAGCTGCTTTCTCTGGCAGCTGGCTCGTGTTATTTGCTCCAGCACTATGAATACATGTATTCCTAGTCCCCTGTGATGCGTCAGTAGAGGAACCTCCCCCTCCACTTGGGCTGTCTGTGTTCCCTTGCCTGGTGTTCACATACCTCTGAAAGTTAGACGAAGAAGACCGAGGACAATACTGATTAAATCCACCCCTCCCACCCCTGTAACAAAAAAGAGAGAAAGAGGTATAGATTACAGATTGTGAAATATTGTGGTTAGGAAATCAGGTCATTTGTATCTGAAATCATATATAAATTAGAACGCTCCCACAGAATAACACTCTTTAATAGTATACCATGCTGTACACCCACAGCCTCCTTGTGACTTGTACAATCAGCAGAGAAATGTCCAACCTCAGTTTCACTTTGATGGTTAATATGTTATCTTCTGCTTTAAATAAAAAAGATGCACACAGCAGATAATAACTTTTTTGAACAGCTTTTGATACTATGAGCAATGCTGCTAGCAACAAAGGACCACAAGCAATACAAATCCGATCGTCTTGAAGACCACTGCATATTATGGTATTATTTTTACCTCTGTTGAAGTCTGCCGATTTCTTCATCCTTGCGTACAATTTCCATCCGGGCTGTTTGGATAAGTGCAGATATGTTCTTTTTTAGGAGCTTGTTTTCATTATGCAGAGTAGTGTTCTGTGAAGAGGATGAGGAAAACAAACCCATAAATACAGATCACACAAGACATCAAACTAATGAATGATTTGATTTCACAGACTTTGCTATGTTGTTACCAAGCATGTGCAAATGTAGAGGGCTACATATCAAACTAAAACAGACTGTACATGGCATTTCTATTACTAAGCATAGTGCAATGTACTCAGCACACAACTAAATTCTATTATTCTCGTCAAGTTCGATTGTGGGAACCATACAAAAAGTCTTTGACAAAGTGCCACATGAAGGGCTAATCTTCATGCTGCAATCTGAGAAAACAACGTAGCACATGCAAGTGGATTCAAAACTGGTTAAAACACAGGAAGCAGAAGTACTTGTAAGAGGGGAAACCTCTAACTGTGGTAATGTACCTAGTGGGGTGCCACAGGGCTTTATCCTTGGACCGCTCATGTTTCTTATCTACATCAATGACTTGGGGGATAATTAGCAAAGCTGTCAAATTTACAGACAACACAAAGCTTGACACACTTATAGCCATACACGAAATCCAAAAAGATTTAGATTGCATACAGAACTAGGCAGAAACATGGCAAAACTCAATTTAAGAGCATAACAAATGGAGGAGAAGGGAGATAGAACTAGGACAGGCGCCCCAAGAGAAAGACCTCAGTGTTGTAACAGACTTGTCGCTATCAGCAACCAGACAGTGTGGGGAAACAATCAAAAAGGCAAACAGAATGCTGGGGTACATAGCCAACAGTGTAGAGTACAAATCCAAGGAGGCTATGATGGGGTTGTTAATGCACTGATGAATACTGTGTCCAATTCTGGTCAACACAACACCAAAGGGATATTTTGGCCTTCCAAACAGTCCAAAGAGCAACCAGACAAAAGGACTGAGCCACGACGAAAGGCTGAAAGAACTGAATCTATGTAGCCCAGACAAAGAATTGGAGGTGGGGGATATGACTGAAGTCTTTCAAATCTTAAAAGGAATTGGCATAGTTAACCTAAACCATTACTTTACGCGCAGTACAGAAACTAGGACCAGAGGACACAGTTGGAAATTCACAGGAGATAGACAGGACATAGGGAAGGAGAAACTTCTTCACACACAGAGTGGCGAGGCTATGGAATGGGCTACCTAGTAGGTTGCTGAGGCAGAATCACTCGGGTGATTTAAGACCCAACCTGAGTTCTGAGATCAATCAACTACTGGGAATTGGACAAGCTTAGAATGACCTCACCTTGTTCGTACATGTTCTTATATTCTAAAAATATTTAGCATATATATATATATATATATATATATATATATATATAGCTACTGCTAACTTACGGATGCAAAACCTGGACCCTCTATGCAAAAATGACTCAATCAACGGAGTATGGAAAAATGCATGCTGGGAATAACAAGAGGAGACAAGAAATGGAAGGAATGGATAAGAGCACAAACAAAAGTATGCAATGTTATTATAAGAGTGAAAAAACTGAAATGGCAGCGTGATCCTGACATGTAGCAAAATAAACAGACCATCGCTGGACCAAGAGATACTGGACTGGATCCCAAGAGATATAAAAGCGACCAAGAAAAAGACCTCCAGGAAGATGGCAAGATGAAATTAGGAAACA
Source organism: Polyodon spathula (assembly GCF_017654505.1). Classification (NCBI taxonomy): domain Eukaryota; kingdom Metazoa; phylum Chordata; class Actinopteri; order Acipenseriformes; family Polyodontidae; genus Polyodon; species Polyodon spathula. The sequence goes on along the minus strand of NC_054538.1, from coordinate 4,270,690 downwards.
CGCCGGAGTAGCGTGGATGAGAGTCGCAGCAGACAGGGGAGGCCTTCATCCAGCAGTGGACTGAAAAAGGCTGAAGATGATGACATTATATATATATTGTATTACCTGCTGGACTTTTACATATGATTTATTTTATAGATGGACAAACCTGATTCTGCATTTCCTGCAGTTTGCAAAGTAATTCTTTAACATGGGTCTGAGTTTTCTCCAACTTCACCAGCAACTGTAGCAAATGAAAAACAGAAAAGAAAGAACATAAATCTTCTGTATGTCAGTATTTTCAACATAACAAATGAGCCACTGCTCAAATAATTAGCATGAGGTTCAATGTGTTGGTTGGTTAGTTACAGTGTGTGTGATTACATGCCTCAATGTGTGAGGTTGCCCTCTCCTTCCTTTCTTCAGTGATTATTTCTTCATACAAATCAAAAGAATCTTTAGTCGTCAAAGGTGAAAAGGGGTTGGCACATTTATCTGCAAGAAAAGCACAGATATTCCTCATGACAGACTATTAAAATAAATAAATAAATATTTAAATAATAATAACCACAATGCCCCGTTATATTTTTTTTGCTAGCGACTTCGATATGGCTGAATTCCCACCTATTGTAAAAGGCAGCTGATGGGACTATGGAAAGCAGATATCAAGAGATTATTCTGATTCGACGCTGAGAGCGATTTAAAAATTGATAAATCCATTCTGTTCATTTCCATCTGCAGCAGATCAATATTAATGCAATTTGAATTACATTGACAGTCTCTGATGGAAGCAGTGAACACCCAATTGGGAAGTTTTAAACTGCAGATTGCAGAAAAAAAAAAATAGACAGAAAGCAGTGGTGTGAATGCATTATACTGCTCAGGTAAATATTACAAGTAGCTAAATTATTTTATAAAAGGCAATTTTTTGTAACAATACATGGAGGTCACCTTTGAGATTTGTGTAACTTCTGGTATCAGACTGCAGATGGAACTGGCTTGACATTTAAATGAGAGGAGATTGCGTTTACAGACTGTTTCCATGTTGCAAATGGAAACACATATTTACCTGCATTCGAGCTGCAAATGGGACTGTTTTCATTGTCCAGCCCAGAGTAAATATCCTCCGAGCTCTCATCACAGGCCACAGACGAATCTGCCAGGAACATGGGACACAACAGATCACTTATGCGTTTTCTCACTTTCTCTTAAGATCGAAAGGTTCTCAAAGGATCCTCAGTACCAGCCTACCTAATTTTTGTAGCGCAGTATGTCTTTGATAAATACAGTTGTTTCATTTTCTATTTATTTTTTGTAGCAATCATTTAATTAGCTGTTATAGACAACCGCTAGATTTCAAGACCTCATAGGGTTTTAAATACCTTGATTAAGGCTACAATTTTGGCACGCTCATTTTTAGTACATTTCACGGGCAAGGTACGGCAAAAAAACAAGAATTCAAGGAAAAACCACCAAATAATGTAGGTTTTGCTACATCAGCATGCACAAGAGCTTTTAAATAGTACACCAAAACCAATAATATAAAGCCTATTTGTTTTGACTTCTGACAAGTTTAAATGTTAGTTTAGGGTACACAACTTACAGTACATACTTCAGACTCCGACATTCCTGGTCGGAGTTGAGGGTCTCCGACACTGTGCGACAAGTCGGAACTACGTAACCTACAATCTTGCGACGTGCGTCTTTTCTTTTCAGATTGTTAAACCTTTCACCTGTCATTTTAATGCATCTCAAATATCGCTCACTGTCACATTACTGCATCTCTCTAGATAATGTTCAAATTCGTCCTTTCGGGTTCTCTGTTGGTTGAGAAGGCAGCTGTATTAACAAGGTCACTTGATTTTTTTTTAAACCTCTTGCATAAGATGTACAAGCTCAGCACATCTACTTAATGTCAATGTATCCAATTTTGCGACTGCAGTCTGTACTTAAACAGCTGGGTCCACTTTGCACAGTCAAAAAGGATGCGTGCAGATAGTGAAGCTGCACAGCTTTTATAGCTGTCTGTGCCTGACATATCGCATTCATCTGCTACAGAAGTATGAACCAGGCTTTAGTTTTCCACGATTCTGAAACAGCATGTTGTAAAGAAAGCCACTTCTGTTCTCCAATGAATTTGTTGTTTATATAAATAAAAGAAGCACCTACTCAAATGTGTTTTTTGCTAGGGCTGTCACTCACATTTTTGATCAGTTAATTTATGGGCATTAGTTGATTAACTGGTAGATTCATCTGTGCACATTTTTAATAAAGGTAACAATCTTATAGCGACTGTCCTGCATAGTAATACTTAAAAAAAAATCAAATAAAAAAAAGAAATCTATAGAATCTAAAAATAAAAAGTAAATGTAACAAATGTTATTACCCTAAAAAAAAAAAAAAAAAAAAAAACAGGATTTGGGGACCTAATAACTAACACACAAGCCCCAAGGGCTAGAGCAGCACAGTTATATGCATACTGTTTAACCACTCTGGGGTAACCTCTAAACAGTTATTAGCACTGCAAAAAAACACGGAAACAAAAAACACTCCAAGGTTTATAACTAAATCAATAGTTTGTTATGTTGTTCAGGATAAATGCGCTACACTGGATTTTACCACAGCGTTCACCACAGCTCTGGTTAACTTTGCAGACACACGTTTGCAATTATTTAAATTAACATAGATTAACATTCTAGTTCAAAATACGTACATACATCTGCAGCACACCATCAGCAACCGCGTACAAAACAAGACAACAATTATGATTTTTACACAACTTTAACCCCTTTTGATACAAGCTTAAAATCAATGTATATATATATATACACACACACACACACACACACACACACACACACACACACACACACACACACACAGTGCCTTGCAAAAGTATTTAAATCCCTGACCAAATCTCTCTTGTTACTGAATTACAAATGGTACATTGAAATTTCGTTCTGTTTGATATTTTATTTTTAAACACTAAAACTCAGAATCAATAATTGTAAGGTGACATTGGTTTTATGTTGGGAAATATTTTTAAGAAAAATAAAAAAACCCTGTGCTGTGGAAGCTCCCAGTTTGTACCGATGAAAGAAATTGCCCTAACAAGGACACAATTACCTCACCATTGGCCTCCACCTGTGAACCATTAAAGTTGCTGTCACATTTTCTGGATAAAAAACCCACAGTTGAAGGATCATTGGTAAGGCTGTGAATCTGAAGGAAAATGAAGACCAAAGAGCATTCTACAGAAGTTAGAGATAAAGTAATACAAATGAATAGATTAGGGAAAGGGTACAAAATAATATCCAAGTGTTTGGATATCCCAGTGAGCACAGTTGGATCAATAATCAGGAAGTGGAAGCTGCATCACACCACCCAGGCACTACCAAGAAAAGGCCGTCCCTCAAAACTCAGTGCTCAAACAAGAAGCAGACTTGTGAGAGAAGCCACAGAGAGGCCAACAATCACTTTGAAGGCGCTGCAGAGTTCAGTGGCTGGGAAGTGGAGTAATGGTGCACCAGTCAACCATATCAAGAGCTCTGCATAACACTGGCCTGTATGGGAGGGTGGCAAGAAAGAAGCCGTTACTCAAAAAGTACCATCTGAAAGCACATCGGGAGTTTGCCAGAAAGCATGAGAGTGACCCAGCTGCGATGTGGGAAAAGGTTTTGTGGTCAGATGAGACCAAGATAGAGCTTTTTGGCCAAAACTCAAAGCGCTATGTGTGGCACAAACCTAACACTGCCCATGCCTCAAGAAACACCATCCCTACAGTGAAGTATGGTGGTGGCAGCATCATGCTGTGGGGATGCTTCTCATCAGCAGGGACTGGGCATCTTGTTACAATTGAAGGAAGAATGGATGGAGCAAAATACAGGAAAATACTGCAAGAGAATCTGCTTCAGTCTGCTAAAAATCTGAAGCTTGGGAGGAAATTCACCTTTTCAGCAGGACCCCAAGCATAAGGCCAAAGCAACACTGGAGTGGCTCAAGAACAAAAAGGTGAATGTCCTACAGTGACCCAGTCAAAGTCTGATCTCAATCCCATTGAGAATCTGTGGCACTATTTGAAAATTGCGGTCCACAAGTGTCGTCCAACCAACCTGAACAACCTGGAGCAAATTTGCCAAGAAGAATGGGCAAAAATCACTCCGACACTGTGTGCAAAGCTGGTACATACTTACCCCAAAAGACTTAAAGCTGTTATTGCAGCGAAAGGTGGCTCTAACAAATATTAATGTGTGGGGGTTGAATACTTATGCAAGCAAGATATTTCAGTTTTTTATTTTTCTTATATTTCCCAATGCAATCAGCATGTTGGAGGCTGGACAGGGCAGCATACTGTGGCTCGCCATCTTGGGTGCTCACAGCCAGCAATTTCAAACCTCAATGACAGGCCACGAACTGGGAGACCAAGAGTCACAACACATGCCCAAGATCAACAGATCATTTTGCAGCATCTTCGTGATATCAATTGTTAATCAGCACAATAAAAAGTCACTGCACCTGCTCTAAAACAGAGTTTGTAATTTTTTCGATCACATCTAGTGAATTTTATCAAAATATAAGTGATAAGTTTCTTTTGATGCTCAAATATAAGGGATACGTTTCTTTTGATGCTCAGTATACATACACATATACAGTAAATCGTCAATAATCCGGACTGATCAAAAATCAGAAAAACATTGATGTTCCCCAAGGTTTTGTAGTACTGT